>NC_053025.1:347995610-348005929 GCF_003073215.2 Triticum urartu
CAACTGATCACGAGGACCAATCAATGGAGATATCATCTTTCTTCAACACACACACACGCACAAAAGATATCCCTTAACATGAACTAAGTCAGACAAGCTTTTATCTTCCAACTCTCCAAGTTGTTGTTTAGCTTAACCAACTAGCTCAGGGTATCCGACACAGATTCTTGGAGAAAGGGTGGCTTACAAGAAACCCCCCACCTGTGGACCGCCTTTTCAGTTTTTAAAAAAAATAAAAAAAATTATAAAAATGTCAAAAAAATAAAAGAAAATAAGTTTGCCATGTGATATGTGGTCTAGTTGTTGGGAAAATTTACAAATATAAATTTCGACTTTATGTGCAAAATCTCTCTGGAAATTTGTAAAATGGGCATAACTTTTGCATACGAAATCGGATTAAAAAGTTTTATATATGAAAAATCATCTACTCGAAATGTTACATCCGAATTTATCTAGGGGAACCCCGTTAAACATTTTCAAAATCCCCAAAAACCTAACACAAAAAAGTTACGGGGCTTTCAAGATCTAGAGGCAAAAAAATTCAAAAAAAGGTTTGGGATACTTCGTACGTATGCATGACCGATTTGGGATGATTCCAAGGGAAACAAAACAGTCCTTTCTCAAATTCATGGCGGCAACTTACACCTAACGCACGTGAACTTGGAGAAAGTCACTTCTTTCATCCAAGCATAAGCTTCATGAACAGAACACGAAGGCATTGCTTACAAGGTTTTCAACACTAGGTTGATGTTCAACATGAATCACGGGGGAGACAAAAATGCTGCTGATGGGCTCAACAACAACTCATCAGAATTTTCCATATTACTGGACTTCCACCATCATGTGAACACGGTGATAGCAATGGTCAGTCCAAAAGATGTAATGGTGTATGCTCGAGGGATCAACCACGAGTAAGACAACATTACGAAAATCGTTGGCTCTGATTTGACTTGACGATAGCCCATACTCAAGTCAAAGTCTTGACAAGGCAATAGATCCAACAACTGATCACGAGGACCAATCAATAGAGATATCATCTTTCTTCAACACACACACACGCACAAAAGATATCCCTTAACATGAACTAAGTCAGACAAGCTTTTATCTTCCAACTCTCCAAGTTGTTGTTTAGCTTAACCAACTAGCTCAGGGTATCCGACATAGATTCTTGGAGAAAGGGTGGCTTACAAGAAACCCCCCACCTGTGGACCGCCTTTTCAGTTTTTTAAAAAAATAAAAAAATGATAAAAATGTCAAAAAAATAAAAGAAAATAAGTTTGCCATGTGATATGTGGTCTAGTTGTTGGGAAAATTTACAAATATAAATTTCGACTTTATGTGCAAAATCTCTCTGGAAATTTGTAAAATGGGCATAACTTTTGCATACGAAATCGGATTAAAAAGTTTTATATATGAAAAATCATCTACTCGAAATGTTACATCCGAATATAACTAGGGGAACCCCGTTAAACATTTTCAAAATCCCCAAAAACCTAACACAAAAAAAGTTACGGGGCTTTCAAGATCTAGAGGCAAAAAAATTCAAAAAAAGGTTTGGGATACTTCGTACGTATGCATGACCGATTTGGGATGATTCCAAGGGAAACAAAACAATCCTTTCTCAAATTCATGGCGGCAACTTACACCTAACGCACGTGAACTTGGAGAAAGTCACTTCTTTCATCCAAGCATAAGCTTCATGAACGGAACACGAAGGCATTGCTTACAAGGTTTTCAACACTAGGTTGATGTTCAACATGAATCATGGGGGAGGCAAAAATGCTGCTGATGGGCTCAACAACAACTCATCAGAATTTTCCATATTACTGGACTTCCACCATCATGTGAACACGGTGATAGAAATGGTCAGTCCAAAAGATGTAATGGTGTATGCTCGAGGGATCAACCACGAGTAAGACAACATTACGAAAATCGTTGGTTCTGATTTGACTTGACGATAGCCCATACTCAAGTCAAAGTCTTGACAAGGCAATATGTGACGCCCCCGATTTAATCGTACACTAATCATACACGCAAACGTGTACGATCAAGATCAGGGACTCACGGGAAGATATCACAACACAACTCTACAAATAAAATAAGTCATACAAGCATCATATTACAAGCCAGGGGCCTCGAGGGCTCGAATACAAGAACTCGATCATAGACGAAGCAGCGGTAGCAACAATATCTGAGTACAGACATAAGTTAAGCAAGTTTGCCTTAAGAAGGCTAGCACAAACTGGGATACAGATCGAAAGAGGCGCAGGCCTCCTGCCTGGGATCCTTCTAACTACTCCTGGTCGTCGTCAGCGGGCATCACGTAGTAGTAGGCACCTCCGGTGTAGTAGGGGTCGTCGTCGACGGTGGCGTCTGGCTCCTGGGCTCCAACATCTGGTTGCGACAACCAGGTAGAAGGGATAGAGGGAAAGAAGGAGAAAGCAACCGTGAGTACTCATCCAAAGTACTCGCAAGCAAGAAGCTACACTACATATGCATGGGTAAATGTGTAAAGGGCCATATCGGTGGATTGAACTGCAGAAAGCCAGAATAAGAGGGGGATAGCTAATCCTTTCGAAGACTACGCTTCTGGCAGCCTCCGTCTTGCATCATGTAGAAGAGAGTAGACTGAAGTCCTCCAAGCCGCATCGCATAGCATAATCCTAACCGATGATCCTCCCCTCGTCGCCCTGTGAGAGAGCGACCACCGGTTGTATCTGGCACTTGGAAGGGTGTGTTTTATTAAGTATCCGGTTCTAGTTGTCATAAGGTCAAGATACAACTCCAAGTCGTCCTGTTACCGAAGATCACGGCTATTCGAATAGATTAACTTCCCTGCAGGGGTGCACCACATACCCCAACACGCTCGATCCCATTTGGCCGGACACACTTTCCTGGGTCATGCCCGGCCTTGGAAGATCAACACGTCGCAGCCCCACCTAGGCACAACAGAGAGGTCAGCACGCCGGTCTAAACCTAAGCGCACAGGGGTCTGGGCCCATCGCCCATAGCACACCTGCACGTTGCGAACGCGGCCGAAAGCAGACCTAGCCTAGTGGCCTTCCAGTCCAATCCGGCGCGCGCCACTCAGTCGCTGACGTCACGAAGGCTTCGGCTGATACCACGACGCCGGGATACCCATAACTACTCCCGCGTAGATGGTTAGTGCGTATAGACCAAATGGCCAGACTCAGATCAAATACCCAGATCTCGTTAAGCGTGTTAAGTATCCGCAAACGCCGACCAGGGCCAGGCCCACCTCTCTCCTAGGTGGTCGGAACCTGCCTTGTCGCTCCGCCTCGAAGATCCACACAGAGGGCCGTTGGGACAAAGGTCCTTTCAGCCCCCAATCCGTGAATCACTCGCGGGTGCTCCACAAGCCGACCCGTCTTTAGTCACCACGTGTATCATGTATAAAGCATATAGTATATTCCCGTGATCAACTCCCGAGTGATCACGGCCCGATAGTATAGCATGGCAGACGGACAAGGATGTAGGGCCACTGATGAAAATACTAGCATCCTATACTAAGCATTAGGATTGCAGGTAAAGGTAACAACAGTAGTAGCAAGGACAGGCTATGCATCAGTATAGGATTAACGGGAAGCAGTAACATGCTACACTACTCTAATGCAAGCAGTATAGAGAAGAGTAGGCGATATCTGGTGATCAAAGGGGGGGCTTGCCTGGTTGCTCCGGCAAGAGAGAGGGGTCGTCAACTCCGCAGTCGTACTGGGTAGCAGCGGCGTCGGTCTCGGTGTCTAGCGAGAGAAGAGGGGGAAGAAACAATAAATATAATGCAAGCATATGCATAGTGATGCATGACATGACAAGTAACGGCGTTAGAGGTGCCCTAACGCGGTAGTAGGTGATACCGGTGAAGGGGGATGACATCCGGGAAAGTATCCCCGGTGTTTCGCGTTTTCGGACAGACGAACCGGAGGGGGCAAGTTGCGTGTTTGCTATGCTAGGGATGTGCGGTGGACGAACAGGCTGCGTATCCGGATTCGTCTCGTCGTTCTGAGCAACTTTCATGTACAAAGTATTTTCATCCGAGCTACGGATTATTTTATATTAATTTTTAAGGATTTTAAATCATTTTCTAGAAATTAGCATAATTAAATTAATTTAGAAATTGCAATTATGATGTCAGCGTGACATCAGCATGATGTCAGCAGGACCAAAGGTTGACTAGGTCAACCCTGCAGGTGGGTCCCGTGTGTCATAGTTACAATAACCTAATTAATCTATTAATCAGTTTAATTAGTTAATTAGGTATCTAATGTTTAATTAGTTTAATTCAACAGGATTAATTAAGTTAATTAAGTCAATTAATTAATTAACATTTTTATTTACTTATTTAGTTAATTATTTATTTTTAAGTTCTTTTTTTTATCGTTCTGGTGCGGGGCCCCCTTGTCATAGGCACAGGGGGTGGTTAACGGGCGCTGAGTTAGCGGTGGCGGGCGCCACCCGCTCGGGGCCGAGCCCAACCAAGGGCGACGGGGCGAGGCCACCGGAGCACGACGGCATAGCGAGGCGGGGCCGGCAGAGGTGTAGGCCACGGCGAGCAAAGGGGGTTCCAGGGCGGCAGCGGTGAGGGGCTGGGCGTGGCAAGGGGCGGCCCAGGCGAGCGCTGCCAGGCGCAGCAGACAGGAGACGGTGAGCGGAAAGGCATGCGCGGGGACAGCGGGGAGCGACGGCACGGCGAGCCGGGCCTGGGCTGCCGCGCGCGCAGGGCACGAGGCGTGCGCGGGGAGGAGGGGGCTTGGCCTGGCGCGCAGTCGGGCGGCCAGGGACGCGGGCGACGGCATGGACGACGCGGTGGTGCTCGTGCACGGCTGCGGGACGACGCGAGGAGCCGGGAGGAAGAGAGGCCGGGGGCCTCACCGTGGATCCATAGGGTCACGGGCAACAGGGGGGGGCGAGGAGGCGGGCGGAGACGACGCGGCGCAGGGGATGCAGTCTGGCGGGGTAGGGCTCCGGCGATGGCGGAGCGGTCCGGCGAGTCGAGGAGGCCTTCGAGCGGCAGCGGACGGGGTGCGGTCGTCGGGGCTCGGGGTGGCGCGGGATCCAGCCCCCGATCCAGCTCGTGTCGAGGGGGGGCGCTGTGTGGGAGGAGTCGGAGAGCGGGCGACGGGGCGGGAGGCAGGAGGCGCACGGGGCTGGGCGCTGCCCGATCCCGATCTGGATCGGGGGAGGGGCAGAGGGAGGAGACGAGGGAGAGGGGGGGTCGTGGGGGGGATCGTGGGGGGGTGTGCGCTAGGGTTTGACCCCGGGGGGAGCTTATGGGTGGGCGGCTGGGCCGGTGGGCCGGTCGGCGCAGTGGACAGCTGGGCCTGGCCCATTGGGGGGGGGCCCTTTCTTTTGTTTTGTTTTCTGTTTTGCCTTTACCTTTTATTCATATTTCCTGTAATGTTTTCTTTTAGTTTCAATTTATTCTTGTGTTAGCGGAATACCAAAATGGCACTGTATTTGACATTACCAAATATGCCACTGCCACATTAATTTGGACAGCTAAATAAAATAGTTTAATATTTTACAAAATACAAAAGGCATTTAATTAATTTATTTTGCTGTTGTTTTATTCATTTTTGAGTATTCACGCATTTTATACAAGTGTGGTTTCTCCACCATTATTACCTAGGATTTAGTTGTCCCATTTTTAACATTTTAGTTTTAAAGTTTGAAAACTTTTATTGTTTCCCTGATTTTGAATTTTGAATTCGAACCGGTTTCGATCTAACGCGAGATTAACAACAGTAACAGTGGTGACAAGGCATCATTACTAGAGGGTTACTGTAGCTTGATTATCCGGGCGTCACAATTCTCCTCCACTACAAGAAATCTTGTCCCGAGATTTAAGAGGTGTGTAAGGGGGAAGAATAGGTTACGAAATCCTAGTGATTCTTCTTGATCGTTGTTGCTCTTCTCGAAGAGGTCGACCAATAACATTGATGTCTTCATCCCTAGGCTTCAGTCATCATGATGAAGTCGGCTTCCTTTCTTCGAGAACTCAATCGTACTTATGAAAGAATAAAGGGTGGGTATATTCCGGGAGAACGGACCTCTGCAAGGTTGAGTATCTGGTAGTTAACATCGGGGAAGGTGGCGGAAAGTAACTCTCGAACTAAAACTTAAGAAAATATCGAGAGTAAAGTAGGGGGTACCATGAGAAGTTTCAAGCGGGTAGGCAATCGTTCGTTGCCTGAAACAGAGTGTGAAAGGGGTTCAAAGCAACGGAAACAAGTATTGTGTTTAATACTAGGATTGAGGATCACACGGAAGGTGGCTCATGAATTACATATGAGTCCAGGTGCGAGGAACAACCTTAAAAACAGGGGGTGTATAGGAGAGTCAGGTTTCGATCCTGTGGAACTGTGGGTTATGGGCCCACCATGTGGTTAAAGTAGGAAGGGCGTCGACATCTGGCACGGCCATGATAGCAAGACATGTCAGAGAGTAGCCTATCAGTTATGTCGGCAACAAAGTCGGTACCAAGGGCTAGGGACGAGGAGAACCATTTTCCTGCTCGTTGAAACGAGGCAGACCAATAGGCAAAGTTCTCGTCCATCGGTGGTTACCGGGATGTCACCAACAATAGTAACAGGGTGTTACTAACAGCATTGTACAACGAGGTGTTTACATAAGCAGGAGAATGTTACTGATTAGATCATATAGATCACAAGAAACGTTAAACCAACCAATGGAAAGGAAAATATGATTATCAGATTTAAACAGAAAATGGAAAGGAAAATGTGTTTAAACACATATTTCAAGGGTATATCCTTCCCAAGGACAAGCAGAGTATGATATCCATGACAGGATATAATGTAGAAAACTCTTTAGGTAGGGGAGAGAAATTTCATGACATTACCCATACAGTGGTGTTTGGATAATTGAGCAGGAAACATTTAGCATTGGGCTTCAAATGGTCTTGTTGAAAATCGGAGTACCATAGACGTGCTTCGAGATAGCATTGACATGGTCATCAGGTGAAGATCAGACTTTGGAAACACAAAGGATCCATCAGGAATAACTTGTAGAATAAGTCTTATAATTTCCTCATAGACGAATGGATAACCTTGCTGAAAAGGAATCTATAACAATAGGGCCAACCGGCCAGGTGTGCTAGGCACGACATCACCTTACCGGGTCATATGAGGATCAATGTTATAACTCTTGAAAGTATGTTCCAACCATCATATCTGATCGAGATTCCGATCTGATCGGTGTTAGGAAACCTCAGACTCAAGATGCCTGAGAAGAAAAGGTGCAAGACAAATTGACGAGACGACATTGTAAGATTCTCGGGAATTGAACTGTGGAAGCAAGTTCCGAATCATGAGGTCATTATTAAATCAAGGATAGAATGAGGAGGTGGCTGATGGAATCAGCAACAATTCATCAAGATTAACAAAAGATGGATTTACACAATTAAGTGAATAAGGAGATAACATTTGTCAGATCAAATGATATAAGGAAGTATGGTCACGGAAAACATACACAATTAAACATTGGTTGAAAGGTGCGCCCAAAATATGGGTTGGGTTGCACGACCAATGTCAGAATGGTGATTCAATAATCAATAGTCTAAGAACGAACGGCCGACCATTAACTTCAAAGCAATAGGGTTGCTAGAAGGGCAGAATCCAAACAGCACCATTCACCTGTTGGTATCCCGGTTAGATCCAACACGGGGACCAAGAAAGAATGGTGATGGTGATAAGTATTACCTGTATCAAGAATTCTTAGGAGGTGGTGAAATTCTCACGACATTCTGGACATAAAAGATGGTAATACTCCAAGGTATCGAAGAATAATTGCTGGATAGCACGGGTCTCCAGGTATAACACAAAACACGAACAAGTTTGTGTTGGAGGGAAAGCAATAATGTTGTCGGTGATAACACAAATCATCGAGGGACAAGGATGGTTACATGTCATCATACATTTGGTTGATATTCTAGAAGGAATCAAAATGTTGTTTGATGACCACGACAAATTTAGTCGAGAGGCTCCACGAAGATGTAATCGATCGGCGATGACATCAAGTGAAAGGAATGATGAAGCGAATGGTTATTGGAACCATGGGTATGACACGAACTCGAAATCAAGTTTGCTGTTCAGGGAGAAATGATATGATGAGGAAAATCGACGTAAGCTTAGCTCATCGTCGAGAATTGTGCTCCGTGAAGGACCAGGTAGCACAGTTAAAATTTAGCACAATGATGATATAGCCGATCAGGCTAGGAATGACTTAAATGAATATTAACTCGTAAGCAACAAAATTTACTTAAGAGTTATTGAATCAGAGTGCGGACTCGATTCACTATTTGATGTTCTCGGTTGACGACAACCCAGAACCTAGGAACAATTGGATCCGGCGAGTGATAATGGTTTATGAAGAACCCATAAGAAGTTATGATGTCCCATGATATTCCCGAGATACCAGGGTGTAATACTCGACGGTAGATCAAAGTAAAGGTTGGACTGGTGTATTGGTCCACACAAGACAAGTGCTTAAACTTGCCCGAGAAATGGGGTCAAAGAAGAACATATGGTCGGAACCACGATTGCAAGGATCAATTCACAGATACCAAATGATATTATATCAAGGAGGATAGTTATTATTGCAAGAAGCTTCCATGATAGGATATACATCGTGTCCATGGGCATGAACACAAGTTCAAGGTCGACTCCCACTTCTTCAATGCATAACCTTTCATTCACTGCTCTAGATAAAACTGATTTCAGTGTCAAAACCTACCCGGTGAATTATCAGAGGAGTATGACCCGTGAATACTTTCGAGTTCACGCAGTTTTAGAGAAGGCATATGTTCAACCCATAGGGGCTTCTTAGAAACATATACCACAAGTTTCATGAGTAAATATTACCAGCTCGAAAGCAGAGCATGGTTGGCAAAAGGAGAGGATACAAATTACCAAAGGCATTATGTATCAGAGAAAGAACTCACAAGGTGATTAATTATGAAGGGCATTGTCGGATAATAATCCAACAGTGGATATGGTGACCCACAATGGAGCTCATGTGAGTATCGATACCCAATCAGAGGAAGAAAGAATGCAAATGCATCATTTTACAGAACATCTGAATAATTCAACGTTTAAATAACAAAGGAATTATGATTTTCAAATCAAGGGATCAGGAGCAAACGCTTTGATCAAGGACGGACAAGTTGAATAGACTTAGGGGTACAATCGATGGCAATCTGATTGGCCGAGGACCAGCTCACGTTTTAAATGACATCTGAGCTGGAAGGATGAATTCTACGATCTGAGTGAGGATTGCGAGAATTCGCAACATATTGAGTCAATGGACTCAAAGTGATATTGACAAAGGTAGCCAATAAGATTACTATACTTATGGGATTAACCATAATGCAAGCAAGCAAGAATTTCAGGAGCAATAGGTTGCTCAGGATTTTCGGAAGACCGAATGGTATTTCGAAGAATTTTGTGAACTGCATGAATATCTGGGGATGAGCGGATACTCGATAAATGCGAGTAATTATCCATAGTGGTATGCATGTGGCAAAGAACTGCAAGGCAGTAGGCACAAAGTATTCTCGGGGTATCTTATAATAACAAGATCGACTGGGAATAAAGGTAAGCACGTCAGGTCTAAATACTTATCCATAGGGATATTTCGGTGGTAGGGACTTGCAAAAGCAACGGCATAAGGTTTCAACAGAATATCGGAGAGTATCTTCGAAATCCTCTAGTGCAGCCGACGATCGTCTGGACTGAAGGGGGTTCTCCGGGAGAAAGTATTTTCGAGAACCTAAGTTAGATTTTTTAGTAAATTTATTAAACCCGAATAGAAGAGAGATCAGAGTCCCAGAGTAAGGTTCGAGGAGTAAAAGATCCTAATACCACCCAGATGGCGACGTGGGCCCATGGGCCGCACCGCCATGTTAGAAAAACAGTTTTCATCGACTAGACTCAACTTCGGCCAAGGAGTTGGAAAGGGGATTCCTACAGGCAGTTGGCTCTGATACCAACTTGTGACGCCCCCGATTTAATCGTACACTAATCATACACGCAAACATGTACGATCAAGATCAGGGACTCACGGGAAGATATCACAACACAACTCTACAAATAAAATAAGTCATACAAGCATCATATTACAAGCCAGGGGCCTCGAGGGCTCGAATACAAGAACTCGATCATAGACGAGTCAGCGGTAGCAACAATATCTGAGTACAGACATAAGTTAAGCAAGTTTGCCTTAAGAAGGCTAGCACAAACTGGGATACAGATCGAAAGAGGCGCAGGCCTCCTGCCTGGGATCCT
>NC_053025.1:348006929-348024909 GCF_003073215.2 Triticum urartu
AAGAGAGAGTTTCTATACCATCCAACAGTGGTCTAGCCTACAATCCTGTTGGGAATACTTTGCGGCTAATTCTACTTGCCCATAGACTAAGCTAACGGGGATCTCTTTCCCATCGGGCCCCACAGGTCCGACCTCGGCCATGTGGTTTGGGTCAGCCTTGGTATACCGCGTCTTCACCATGGCCCAGGCTTCCCTGGCACCTTGACGGCAGGCCGATATCTTCCATAATCGGAAGCGCCGCCGTGCTCCCTTGAGCTTCTCCGCAAGCTCTCCAATGCCTTCTGGCAGGGAGACTGATGGCCACAAGGCCTGGGCAATACCTTGCATCACCTGCCGAACTTGTTCGTGCAGTTGTGAGAGCTCGGATAGAAGATCACCCGCAGACCCGGGCATCTCCTCCGCGGGACGACCCGTCAGCATACCTGCAGACATAACTCTGTTAGCCGGCTTCTCCGCGTCCCCTTTTTAAGGGTTCGTTCAAGCACTTACTGAAAATGCCGCGTCGAAGCCGCTTATTCTCCTTCTCGGAGTCCGCAAGCTGGGCTCGAACATCTTTCAGTTCCACGCTCAGCTTGGTATTGGCGTCTTGGAGATTGTTTTTCTCCCGCCTGACCTCAGTCAGCACGCGTTCGCCAGCCTTTAGCTGTCGTACGGCATGCTGGTCCTCCGGATTCTCTCCGGATTCATCTGCAATATCTATTGTTAGATCTGCAGCCACGCGCACGCTATATGGTACCTATCATTCTTTGAAACAAATGTTACCAGCTGGGGACTTTTTAGGTTCCTTCAATGCGGCAACGGCGGCCCGAAGTTGGGTCTTGCATTCCTCCAGCTCCTGTGACAGTCGAGTATTCTTCTCTGTAAGAACCTGCACAATAGATGATCCTTAAATCAGTTCTGCTAACTGTTTCAAGTCTCAGGGGCTACTGATACATATAATCGTCAGATTTGCTTACCCGTACATCCCTTACATACTGGTCCGTGGCTCTGGCTAGACCATTTTGAGCAGCACGGAGGTACGCGTCTCCAGAATTGAAGGCATCAAATGCCTCTGGGGAGAAGCAAGCGTCACGGAGTACGGCTCGGCGACGCCTATGATTCATGGCGCTCTCCACTTCTGAATTTGTAGCGGATAGTCTATCCGCATCCTCTGTAGGGGAGTATCCGGCGTCCGCCCCATGTCGGCTTCCGCCTCTATGTCCGGTCCTGGAGCCCGACTGGTGGAAGCATGATCGGCAGCCTCACCGGACATATTCCGGCGAGCGTTTTTTCTGTTAAAGAAACATGGACGTCATTACATTTTGAGAAAGACGACAACCATGGAGCGGGTTTTTGTCATACCTCTGCGCGGCGTCTCCGTCCTGACCGCCTTCCTTTTTGGCCTGCCCGGCCTCGGTGCCTCTTGTTGGCGAGTTGCTGCGGGTTCGGCACGGCGTCCCGAAGGCCTTCCCTGTAAAACACCATATGTATTATGGTAGGTGAAGTGTCTAAAAGGGGATCCTAGTTTTTGGAGTTGGGATTTTTGGTTTTTCTTACGTGCGACGCAGGAAGCAGTCCGGGATAGTCGGCCGTAATGGCCACCATGGCGTCATCACACTTAATTGATAGAACTGCCGGTCTATCAGCTCCACGAATATGTCCGGATCTTCTTCGAGTCCGGGACCGAGGGCCCGGTCAGGGTCCTCTGGTTGTGGGGATGGGCTGTTGACCTCCCTTATGGCTTTTCGCAGTTCCTGCCGCAAATGGCAAGGTGATACCTACGACAAAGAATGCGGGAAGAATGGGAGTAGGGAGATATAACTCACCCAGCTTGGAGGGTTGTACATGGAGAATCCATCCCGTGGCTTGATGCGGATGAACTCCTCTTCCTCTCCCTTGAAAACTCGGACATAATTTTTGCTAAAGCGGCAGCGTTGTCCGGACCCTTAGCCCAACGGGTGGCATCATCTTCCCCGTTAAAACACCACAGGGGTGCCCTCAATATTGAAGTGGCTGCACTCCCCGCATTATGCATATTGACATAACCTCGATTACTGTCAATCCTGATTGAGCCAGCGCTTTAATCCGGTTCATCAGGTAAAGGACTTCTCCGTTGTCTTCCTCCTGGGGGCTCCGTGGGCGCCAACTTCGGCGTTTCTTCAGAGGAGCATTGTTGAACTCAGGAAGACCCCCGAACAGGGTCCGGAAGGGGGACGTCCTCCATATAAAACCATTCCGAAGGCCAGTCTTCGGACGTCTTCTTCGGAGTACCGGACAGGTATCCGGTTTCGGCGATGCGCCATATTTCGGCTCCGCCCACTTGATAAAGTGACCCCTTCTGTGTGCGGGGGACGAGGCAAAATAACCTTTTCCACAGCTCGAAATGAGCCTCGCAGCCCAGGAATAACTCGAGAGGGCAACATAGCCGGCGATGTGTAATATGGAAGCAGGGGTGAAATTATGCAGTTGGAGGCCGTAAAACTCCAGGAGCCCGCGGAGGAACGGATGAATTGGAAATCCGAGTCCCCTTAATAAGTAAGGAACAAGGCATACCCGCTCCCCCGTAGAGGGGCTGGGGAATCCGCTTGCTCCCCACCATTGTAGGTGGCGAGCCCGGCTCGGACGGGAACCATATACGCTGGAGGGAGAAATCCCTTGGTCTGCAGTTCGACTAATCGACTGTGTGGGACAGAACACCTCTCCCAATCACTGGGCTTAGGGCTACGGGGACGGGAGGAGGAGCTGCGGAGGTCGGCCATGCTGGAGTGGATTTTTCCGAAGCGTGCTCCGATGGATTCTCGCTGGGGGAGGATGGTATGGATTGGATCTAAGAATCCCCATCCCTTTAATAGACAATTTATTTATCTGGCTAGGGGGACGAATGTAAAAATGCCCTGGCTCCTCGTATTCATTCGACGCGTGGAAGATAGCCCTTATTGGGCGCAGAAGCCAAGCAGTCCAACATTTTTGGTGCCGGACACTACTTGACAAACATTCAAAATTTGGAGAAGAACCCGCCTTGCAATGCCGAAGACAATACTGCGTGTCGAACTTGACGTCATTGAAGCCTGGTTCGGGGGCTACTGAGGGAGTCCTGGATTAGGGGGTTCTCCGACAGCCGGACTATATCCTTTGGCCGGACTGTTGGACTATGAAGATACGAGATTGAAGACTTCGTCCCGTGTCCGGATGGGACTCTACTTGGCGTGGAAGGCAAGCTAGGCAATACGATATGTATATCTCCTCCTTTGTAACCGACCTTGTGTAACCCTAGCCCCCTCCGGTGTTCTATATAAACCGGAGGGTTTTAGTCCGTAGGACAACATACAATCATACCATAGGCTAGCTTCTAGGGTTTAGCCTCTCTGATCTCGTGGTAGATCAACTCTTGTACTACTCATATTATCAAGAATAATCAAGCAGGACGTAGGGTTTTACCTCCATCAGAGAGGGCCCGAACCTAGGTAAAACATCGTGTCCCCTGCCTCCTGTTACCATCTGCCTTAGACGCACAGTTCGGGACCCCCTACCCGAGATCCGCCAGTTTTGACACCGACTGTACGTACATATATACTGCTGGATGTAGAGGCGCGCACGTTTCATAGTTGAGGCGCGTACGTGTCGTAGTAGAGGCGCGCACGTAGCATGTACACGTACGTACAACGGCCAGGGTGCAAGAAAGAAAATACGACCACGTATGTGTACATACGGGCTGGGTCTTGAACGCCTACTCGCGCATACACAGGCCATGGCTCGTGTACATGGCTGGGTCGGAACGGAGAAACAATGTAGTCGTCGTGTTCATGGGGAGGCAACGGAATGCGTCGTGTTCATGGGGAGGCAACGGAATGCGTCGTGTTCATCGGGAGGCAACGGAACGCGTGGGAGCCAACCGGCTGGGTCGGAACGGAATGCGTGGTCGTGTTCATCGGGAGGGCTTGGATGGAACAGGCGATGGAAACGAGGCCTGGCGTACCGCACAACGGAGGAAATGGACCTCCTACGTTCGGAACGGGGTCCTGTTGATCGGGAGGGGTCTGGCGTACCGCAAAACGGAGGAAACGGACCTCCTGCGGTCGAAACGGGGGTCCTGTTGATCGGGAGGGGTGTGGCGTACCGCAAAACGGAGAAACGGACCTCCTACGGTCGAAACGGGGGTCCTGTTGATCGGGAGGGGTGTGGCGTACCGCAAAACGGACGAAACGGACCTCCTACGGTCGAAACGGGGGTCCTGTTCATCGGGAGGGGTGTGGCGTACCGCAAAACGGGACTCCACGGGATACTGTTCATCTCCACCGTCGACCTCCTCTAGCCTCCACGGGCTACCGTCGACCTCCTCCAGCCTCCACGGGCTCCTGTTCATCCAGCCTCCACCGCGCGCTACTCCACCGGCTACTGTTCAACCACCCCTCCACGGGCACCCCTCCACCGTCTACTGTTCATCCAGCCCTCCACACCACGGGGTCCTGTTCAACCACCCCTCCACGGGCACCCCTCCACCGTCTACTGTTCATCCAGCCCTCCACCACACCACGGGGTCCTGTTCATCCAGAGGCAACCACCGCTCACTGTTCATCCAACCCCCCCCGCAACGCTCACTGTTCATCAGAGGCAGCATCGATCGGCTTCAGTTAGCAGCAGTAGCGAAGGAATCGCTCGATCGGGTTCAGTTAACAGCCATCGATCGATCGCTCGGGTTCAGTAACGCGTAGCCTGCAGTGCAATCGCTCGGGTTCAGTTAGAGCCAACGCCTCGCACACACGCGCGTATTGTACGAGAGAAACGCGCATCGCTCGCCCCGACCTCCCACCGTAACCGGGAACTCCCCGAAATTTTCCTCCCCCTCCTTCTACCACGGTTTTCGTCATGGACGGCCCAAAGAATGTCATGCAGCTGCGTCTCCGGCCCGCCCAGGACGAAAATCCCATTTTCTGTCATGATTTTTTGTCATAGAAGTAGGAGCCCACCACATCTATGATGATACCGGGTTTTGTCACAATTATTCATAGAAGTGTCATATGTATGACAAAATTTTTTTGTTCGGCCCAAAATGTCATGGATGTGTCTTTTTTTGTAGTGTAATTGGTGAATTGCTATGATTGGTTCAATTTGCTTGTGGTTATGTTGCTGTCCTTTGGTGCCCATCATATGAGCGCGCGCGTGGATCACACCATAGGGTTAGTTGTATGTTGATAGGACTATGTATTGGAGGGCAAGAGTGACAGAAGCTTCAACCTAGCATAGAAATTGATGCATACGGGATTGAAGGGGGACCAATATATCTTAATGCTATGGTTGGGTTTTACCTTAATGAACATTAGTAGTTGTGGATGCTTGCTAATAGTTCCAATCATAAGTGCATAGAATTCCAAGTCAGGGATGACATGCTAGCAGTGGCCTCTCCCACATAAAACTTGCTATCGGTCTAGTAAAGTAGTCAATTGCTTAGGGACAATTTCACAACTCCTACCACCACTTTTCCACACTCGCTATACTAACTTTATTGCTTCTTTACCTAAAACAGCCCCTAGTTTTTATTTACGTGCTCTTTATATTCTTGCAAACCTATCCCGTTACACCTACAAAGTACTTCTAGTTTCATACTTGTTCTAGGTAAAGCGAACATTAAGCGTGCGTAGAGTTGTATCGGTGGTCGATAGAACTTGAGGGAATATTTGTTCTACCTTTAGCTCCTCGTTGGGTTCGACACTCTTACTTATCGAAAGAGGCTACAATTGACCCCTATACTTGTGGGTTATCAAGACCTTTTTGGCGCCGTTGCCGGGGAGTTATAGCGTGGGGTGAATATTCTCGTGTGTGCTTGTTTGCTTTATCACTAAGTAGTTTTTATTTTGTGCTCTTGTTTTCTATCTTTAGTTATGGGTAGGAAACGCAAAATACCAAAAAAATTAGTTGTACCTACTACACCAATGGTTGAAGAACCACTCAAAATCTATCACACTCCTGAAGCTTTTTACTTGGATCATCTTCGATCCCTATGTGCTCGTGCTGAAACCCCAACTAGCTTAGTTGAGGGCAAATCTTTAGATGAGCATGCTTGTTATGTGCGACACCGCTTATCTCAAAAAGGGAAACTTTTACTGGATCAAATTCATCAGTTTGCAATGCTATGCTTGGAATTTATGTGAAATATATGATTTTACTTGTTGTTCTGAAGAGCCTAAGAAACACCTTCCCTACCAATGTGAGTTTAGTGATAATGGAATCGTATCTTCGTATGCTAAGGGTGTTTATAATTACTATGATGTTCAACAAATTGAAGAATTTGCTTGCTTTTAAGGGTGCTTATGAAATTGCTTCTTTGATTGGAAAGTATGATTCTACTCTTTACAAATCTAATTTTTTTTGCCATACTTACATATTGTTATGATAATTATGCTTCTAATGCCTATGTTAAACCATATAGTGAGGACTCCTCCGCTGTCCAAGAAGAGACTAATATTTTGCAGGAGTCTATGGAAGAAGGAATAGATGAAACTGTGGGCTCATTGGATGAAAAAGATGATGAGGAGAGCAAAGAACAAAAGGAGGAAGAGCGGATTAGCTACCCGTGCCCACCTTCTAATGAGATTAACTCTTCAACTCATACATTGTTTAATTTCCCTTCGAATTTACCGAAGGATGAATGCTATGATGATTGTTATGATCCCATTGATTCTTTTGAAATATCCCTTTTTGATGATGCTTGCTATGCTTGTGGCCAAGATGCCAATATGAATTATGCTTATGGAGATGAACTTGCTATAGTTCCTTATGTTAAAATGAAATTGTTGCTATTGCACCCACGCATGATAGTCCTATTATCTTTTTGAATTCTCCCGACTACACTATATCGGAGAAGTTTGCCCTTATTAAGGATTATATTGATGGGTTGCGTTTCACTACTACACATGATGATTTTGATAGATATAATATGCATGTGCTTGCTGCTCCTACTTGCAATTATTATGAGAGAGGAACTACATCTCCGCCTCTCTATGTTTCCAATGATAAAATTGCAAGAAACTGCTTATACTATGTATTGGCCTTTACTTGATGTCATGAATTGTTCTTGTATGACATGCCGATGCATAGGAAGAGAGTTAGACTTCGTCAT
This sequence comes from Triticum urartu, assembly GCF_003073215.2. Lineage (NCBI taxonomy): Eukaryota > Viridiplantae > Streptophyta > Magnoliopsida > Poales > Poaceae > Triticum > Triticum urartu. The sequence goes on from NC_053025.1 coordinate 348,014,026, forward strand.
TGCTTGATATATGTTACTTTGTGCTCACTACTAAATCACAAATCATTGTTAATTAAAATTGGCTTTGATATACCTTGGGATCCGGGTGGATCCATTACTTGAGCACTATATGCCTAGCTTAATGGCTTTAAAGAAAGCGCTGCCAGGGAGACAACCCAGAAGTTTTAGAGAGTCATTTATTTCTGTTGTGTGCTTTTATAAAGTTTAAAAATAAAAATAATGTGCCAAGATTTGCCTTTAGGATGTTTACATTGCTTGTTGGTTTGTGCGGTGCAAAACAGAAACTTTGGCTGTAGTGCACGATTTTACATTTTTACTGGAACGTCAAACAGTTCTGAAACTTTTTGCACTGTCTTTCTTCTATAATTTTTTTATTTTTCCTAATTGTTTCAGAATTTTTGGAGTACAGAGGTATGGTGAATGTTCAGATTACTACAGACTGTCCTGTTTAGACAGCTACTGTTTTTGATGCATAGTTTGCTTGTTTTGATGAAACTATCGATTTCTATCAGTGGATTAAGCCATGGAAAAGTTATATTACAGTAGCTAAAATGCAAAAACAAAATATGAATTGGTTTGCAACAGTACTTAGAGTAGTGATTTGCTTTATTATACTAACGGATCTTACCGAGCTTTCTGTTGAGTTTTGTGTGGATGAAGTGTTCGAAGATCGAGGATGTCTCGATGTGAGGATAAGGAGGAGAGACAAGAGCTCAATCTTGGGGATGCCCAAGGCACCCCAAGTAAATATTCAAGGAGACTCAAGCGTCTAAGCTTGGGTATGCCCCGGAAGGCATCCCATCTTTCTTCAACAAGTATCGGTATGTTTTCGGATTCGTTTCGTCCATGCATGTGATATGTGCAAATCTTGGAGCGTCTTTTGCATTTAGTTTTCACTTTTCTTTGATGCACCATGCTGGTATGAGATAGTCCATGGTTTATTTATAGAATGCTCATTGCACTTCACTTATATCTTTTGAGTATGGCTTTATAGAATGCTTCATGTGCATCACATATATCATTTGAAGTTTGGATTGCCTGTTTCCCTATACATAGAAAACCGCATTTGTAGAATGCTCTTTTGCTTCACTTATATTTGTTAGAGCGTGGGCATATATTTTGTAGAAAGAATTAAACTCTCTTGCTTCACTTATATCTATTTAGAGAGATGACAGGAATTGGTCATTCACATGGTTAGTCATAAAATCCTACATAAAACTTGTAGATCACTGAATATGATATGTTTGATTCCTTGCAATAGTTTTGTGATATAAAGATGGTGATATTAGAGTCATGCTAGTTGAGTATTTGTGAATTTGAGAAATACTTGTGTTGAGGTTTGCAAGTCTCGTAGAATGCACGTATGGTAACCGTTGTGTAAAAAATTTGAAGCATGAGGTATTTCTTCGATTGTCCTCCTTATGAGTGGCGGTCGGGGATGAGTGATGGTCTTTTCCTAGCAATCTATCCCCCTAGGAGCATGCACGTAGTGCTTGGTTTTTGACAACTTGTAGATTTTTGCAATAAGTATGTGAGTTCTTTATGACTAATGTTGAGTCCATGGATTATACGCACTCTCACCCTTCCATCATTGCTAGCCTCTTCGGTACCGTGCATTGCCCTTTCTCACCTCGAGAGTTGGCGCAAACTTCGCCGGTGCATCCAAACCCCGTGATATGATATGCTCTATCACACTTAAGCCTCATTATATCTTCCTCAAAATAGCCACCATACCTACCTATTATGGCATTTCCATAGCCATTTCGAGATATATTGCATGCAACTTTCCACCGTTCCATTTATTATGACACGCTTCATCGTTGTCATATTGCCTTGCATGATCATGTAGTTGAAATCGTATTTGTGGCAAAGCCACCGCTCATATTTTTTTATAAATGTCATTCTTCAATCATTGCACATCCCAGTACACCGCCGGAGGCATTCATATAGAGTCATATTTTGTTCTACTATCGACTTTTAATTTTTGAGTTGTAAATAAATAGAAGTGTGATGATCATCATTATTAGAGCATTGTCCCGTGAGGAAATAAAAAAGAGAGAAAGGCCAAATAAAAAATGAGAAGGCCCCAAAAAATGCGATAAAAAGAGAGAAGGGGCAATGTTACTATCCTTTTTCCACACTTGTGTTTCAAAGTAGCACCATGATCTTCATGATAGAGAGTCTCTTATTTTGTCACTTTCATATACTAGTGAGAATTTTCATTATAGAACTTGGCTTGTATATTCCAACAATGGGCTTCCTCAAAATGCCCTAGGTCTTCATGAGCAAGCAAGTTGGATGCACACCCACTTAGTTTCTTTTGTTGAGCTTTCATACATTTATAGCTCTAGTGCATCCATTGCATGGCAATCCCTACTCCTCGCATTGACATCAATTGATGGGCATCTCCATAGCCCGTTGATTAGCCGCATTGATGTGAGACATTCTCCTTTTTTGTCTTCTCCACACAACCTCCATCATCATATTCTGTTCCACCTATAGTGCTATGTCCATGGATCGCGCTCATGTATTGCATGAAAGTTGAAAAAGTTTGAGAATACTAAAGTATGAAACAATTGCTTGGCTTGTCATTGAAAGTGCGTTATATCGACTAGAGGGGGGGTGAATAGGCGATTTTTATGAAAGTCTTCAAAACGTGAGAGTTATGAAGACAAACAGTGAAGATTATGCCTATTACTATGCAGCGGAAGTTAGATTACACTAGTCCAGCCATGGTCATGTATTCAATAGAGTGAAAGCGCAGTGACAAACAGCTTCAGTGTAATAAGGATCAGGTAGGAAGAAGTTATGAAGCCAAACAGATCATACATTCATGTTGTGAAGACAAATGGTAAAGCAGGCATGTAATGGCTTCACAATGAATAACTGTAAGTAAAAGGAAGTGAAGATGAAACCAGTGACACGTTGAAGACAATGATTTGTTGGACCAGTTCCAGTTGCTGTGACAACTGTACGTCTGGTTGGAGCGGCTAGGTATTTAAACCAAAGGACACACAGTCCCGGACACCCAGTCAAGGACACTTAGTCCAAGACACCCAGTCCTCACCGTTTTCTCCTTGAGCTAAGGTCACACAGACCTCGCCCAATCACTCAGGTAAGTCTTCAAGGTAGACTCCCAAACCTTCACAGACTTCGTTCACTGGCAATCCACAATTTCTCTTGGATGCTCAGAACGCGACGCCTAACCGTCTGGAGGATGCACAGTCCTCAAGTGTAATAAGTCTTCAAATCACACAGACACGAAGACTTAAGTGATGCCCAATTTACTCTGGCTCTGGGTGGTTAGGGCTTTTCTCCTCACTGGGAATTTTTCTTTCAAAGGCTTCGAGGTGGGTTGCTCTCAAACGACAAAAGCCGTGCACTGAAATCTGAGCAGCCAACCATTTAAGGTTGTGGGGGGTGGACTATTTATAGCCACTTGGCAACCCGACCTGATCTGTCCGAAATGACCCTGGGTCACTAAGGAACTGACACGTGTACCAACGGTCGGATTTCGAACTCACACGGCAACTTTACTTGGGCTACAAGTAAAGCTGACTTGTCTGACTCTGGACAAGATTTTCTCTCTTCGCTCGAAGACATAGGATTTGAATTAGGCATCACTTCAGTCATTCTGACTGGTTCTCTTCGACCCCACTTAACAGTACGGTGGTTCCTATGACACAACATGAATGAAATAAAACTACGAAGGATCTAGGTCTTCGAGTTCCAAAAGCTTCATAGGGAGTCTTCTCATGTCATTGTCTTCAATATGAATATCTTCATAAACCACCATTGTCTTCAATGTCTTCGTACATTTTTAGGGGTCATCTCTGGTAGTAAAACCGAATCAATGAGGGACTTCTACCTGTGTTATCCTGCAATTCTCACAAACACATTAGTCCCTCAACTAGGTTTGTCGTCAATACTCCAAAACCAACTAGGGGTGGCACTAGATGCACTTACAATCTCCCCCTTTTTGGTGATTGATGACAAACTAGTTGAAGTTTTCAACGGGGAAACATAATTTGTGAAATTGTAAAGAATTGTCTTCATAAGTTGCAAGGGCTCCCCCTGAAGATGTGCATATAAGTAATTTGCTTCTTGAATGCAAATGCACATGGCAGGTTGTACTTGTGGAGATCCACTTCAACTTATGATGACAATCCACTATGCATGTGAAAGTATATGAAGATAATGTCATGCATAATGGAAAATGGACGTCTGCAGTAAGAGATGAGTGCGGAATTTATCTTCGCATAACGGAGTGACAAGCAGGTAGCAGACGGCCATCAAGGCTAAGTGTTACAACTCAAAGAAGCAAATGTAGCAAAAACGGGAGTTGTAAGCACGAAGCAAAATGTAGCAAAATATAGTGGCACCCGCCCAAAGTGACCCGCTTGAAGACTATAACCATCATATGCTTCTCCCCCTTTTGTCAGTGATGACCAAAAAGGTTTGAAGACATAGAGGTTTCTACGCGTTCCCAGGCGCAGCAGGGTCGGTGGAGTTGTTTGGCGGTGGTGCAGACGAGCTTGGTGCAGATTCGACGCGCGTTGAAGCAGGTGGAGATGATGTCGCGTCGTCTTCTTCTTCAATAATCCGGGCAGACACGGTGGCAGCAGAAGAAGAGAACTCTGACTCTTCAAGTGATGGTGTGCTGCGCATCACCGCTCTTCTTGGAGGCGTGGAGTCAAATTTGAAGTGCTCTGTGAAGCCATCCTCATGCAGTTCAGCTTCAGGGCACATCATGGTGAGGCCCTTCCAAGTGCGGCGACAGGTCTCGTGTGTGACAAATGCATTCTTGGTTGCCATATTTCTGATGCGATTGACGTCTTGCATGATGCTTCTCATCTGCCTCTTGAGCCAGTCGTGATGCCTATCTTGCTTTTGGTGAAGAGCCACAAGAAGCTCTCTGTCATTGAGTGCACGAGCGCGCTTCTTGGGTCTCTTTGCAGCTGTGCTGTTGGTGGCTTCAGTTGATGCAGGGGCACGTGTGGTGCCAGCCATTGGATACACTCGGGAGAGAGCTTCAACACCTTCAATATTTTGAGTGAAGCTCTGGTGTTCTGCATTCTGAAGACTTAGTGGTTGCTTGGCCGGCTCTGGATATATTGCTTCAGCAGATGTGTCCACATCTGGCAAAAATATCCTATGATTGCGGGCTGAGGGTTGATAGGAGATTGCAGAGTGAAGCTTGATCAGCCTCATAACCCAAGGAGCATAAAACTTTAATCCAAACAGTTCTGAAGCAGACGCTGCAAATTGACGGATGAAGAGATCCTGTGCATTGAAGCATTTGCCATGAAGAATGCAGAAGATGAGAGTCTTCATTGCACCATCAATCGTTGCATATCGAGAGTGTCCCTTGACTGGCCAGAGAGTCCGCCTTATGATGTGATATATTGTTCTGGGCAGGTACTCTAAGTCTTCAACGAAGAACCTAGTTGGATAGGGTGCATTTGGAGGAAATGGCTTCATCATTGAGAGCATCTGACTCATATCTGGCTCAGGACGCTGAAATATGCTCTCAATGGCTTCAGCATGGAGTTGGCACCCTTCTTCAAAGAATTCGCCAGGAGTGGGAAGGCCGGTAAGCTCAATTAGGTCGAAAGCATTGGCTTCATGATGGATATTGCCTGTCATCCACTCCAGGATCCATGTCTTCGGATCTCTGTTATAGCCTTTGATATGCAAAGTGGCATAGAACTGGAGCAGAAGCTCTTCGTTCCAGTGCTCTTCGTCAGTGATAAATGGCAGCAACCCCACTTGCTTGAAGCAATCCAGTGCTTCTTCCAGACCAGGCAGACCTGCAACAGCTTCAACCTCAAGGCGCTTGTGAGGAAAGATGCGGCCTTGGTTGTAGAGGATGCATGAATAATAGCTGCGCTGTTGATGGCTCCAGAACCTATCTGATACAATCCGTTCCCTTGAATAAGGGTTCTTGGAGCGGTCGAAAAATGTGTTATCTGCCCTGAAGCCGTTGATGTTGAAGGAACCAGGAGCTGATGCAGGACCTGGGAACCTTGGTAGTCGTGGGATCGGCTTCTGGACCTGGGGCCTGTGCGCAATATGATAGTTGAATTGTGGTCCGGCAGCAGACTCAGGCACAGAATGTTCAGGAGCAGTAGCTTCGGTGTCTTCTGAAGCTGTTGTTGGGGAGGGCTCCACATTTGCTTCGGCGTTGTTTGTGGCAGCCTCAACATTTTCAGCTTCAGGCACGTTCTCCTTGAGAACTGCTTCTTGTTGGTGCGGGGGAGTTGGAGCTTGTGGTATTTCTGCTTGCTCTTCGGCTGATGCAGCCGGAATGTCTTCAGCAGCCTGAGCCCTTGGCCCTTTGCGAAGCCTATGGAGTGTAGGCGCGGTGGAGTTGCAGTGGGTTGGGGCTCATCTTCCTCCTGTGGGCGATCTGCCCACGACGCATCTTGTGTGATTGGCGTCAATGGACGACCAATACTGATCTGTTCGCTTGTCTCAAGCTGAGGAAGGGCTGCATCACCTTGCACATTGTCTTGGGGACCAATGTCTTCAGCAGCATTGGGGTTGGCTGCTGGAATGTCTTCAGCGTGCGGAGCCTCTATGTAAGCAGGCTCATGCACTGTCATCTGACGATCTGCGTCAGGATAGCGGACGCAGAGTGGTTCAACTATCAGGGGCTCTGTGGGAGCAGCCCGAGATTTCTTGGTCTTGCGCTTCTTGATAATGGGTTCAGAAGGAGAGGCTTCAGAATGTTTTCTCTTCTTAGCTTTAGCCTCTGCAGTCCGTGTCTTCTTGTGCTGTGAGGCGGTTGATCGACTCTTTGGCTTCGAGCCAGTCGTTGCAGCGGGGAAGACAATCGGAGCATCAGGTTCTGACCTTGGCGCTTCAGGTTCGGGCACAGCCGCCTTCTTTTTCTTCTTCGCGGCCATCCTGGGGTCAATGCCGGGACGCCCAAGTGCCTTGCGCTTTTCTGCCTCATTGTAGGCTTGCACGCAGCGATCAGCCAAAGTCTTCATGCGTTCTCGCGAGCCTTGAGCTTCGGCACGCGTCTTCAGGAAGTTTTCTTTCAGCTCGTGCAACATGATCTTGAAGTTTTTCACTTCTTGCACACTGAGCTTGGCCACGTGCTTCTTGAACTGAGCCTTTTCATGATCAATTTTCTGCTTCAGTTCTACAATTCGCTGGGCTATTGCAAGTTCTGAAGCGATTGCACCTTGAAAGGCAACGCTGAGGCCTATGGGTAGCTGCAGATCATTGAAGCTTATGTCTGGTGTGTCAAACCATTCATCGATGAAGTTGTGGATGATGGCGACATCAAACAGAGGCAGATTGTTGAAGATTTCAGCCTCCTCCTTGCTCTTGATGAGCTGCTCAAGAGCATCATCTCCAAGATCTTCATCGCTTGAGAGATCAATGGCTTCGCAGCGCAGAATGTCAGCAGCTGTGAGCTCTTTGCCTGTGTGTGGCTGAGGCTTCTTGGCTTCTTGGGGCTTGGACACTCGTGATAAGCCTTCTGACTGCACACTGGCTTCAGGAGGTGCAGTTGCTAAAGGCTTCACTCTTGCGATCTTGGGAGAGCGGCTGGCTTTGAAGCTTTTGGAGCTTTTGGCTTCTTCTGCTTTGGCTTCGGAGCAGCAGGGGCGTCATCTGACTCAGTATCTGCTGGAGGGTCATTCACAGCAGTCCCTTGGACTAGGATGCGAGTGATGAGGCCTGCAAGATTGGCATACGGCCCATATTGGGATCGGCGTTGCGTGTGCCATCTGCCCTTGGTGAGGAGGGACCAGGGTTGAAGTCAAGCCCAAATTTTCTTCTTGTTTATCTTCGCTGACTGTTGTGCAAACTGAAAGTTGCTCTTGAAGAGATTATCATCGCGACACCATGCATGGATAGAATCCTTGAGCAATGGCTTCGTCTCTGGACCTGGGTACGAGATTTTTGTATAATACATCTCCCCACGGTCTCTTGATGGTGCACTTCTCCGCATATTCCTGAGTGACGAAGCGGTAGTGGAACCATTGCTCTGCCCAATATCTTTGAATCCATTGGATTTGTGTCTTGCGCTGACCATAGCTTTCTTCTGGATCAGTTTTGTACATCTCTGCTAATTCATCAGGCAGATCTTTGGATGTTTCACCACGTCGCTGTCTGCCTCCCTTCCTTGCTGCTGTTTCTGAAGCCATGAATAACTTGGAAGGCTTCAAGATGTTCAAAGGCTTCAAAGGCTTCCTTTTGCAAGAACTGGCTTCAGGGGAGTTGATGTGATGCTGCAAGTACTCTGCAAATGAATGCAGACTATGAGAACCAAAGGATTCTCCCACGGACATGTACCTATGACAGCATTAAGGTGCGAGGGAAGGGGAAGAGGTCATATGCATTCTCAGAAGATTTTGAAGATAAAATCGGTTTAGAAGACATTGACCTCATTATGCGAAGACATTCACTTGTAGATAAGAAGTTGGTTCCAGATTTGTACGAACCCATAGATCAGTACAAGTGAGGAATCTAACTACTTTATGAAGCACAAGTGAATATACTAGGCATGTTATGAGATGCAGCGAGAGATTTAACTGGTGTGAAGAGAAACTTCTTATGGCAGAAAGTGACTGAACTGTAGGATCAAAAGAAGCTGTAAAAAGAGGTTTTATTTACCACACTTGGAACTGCTAGACGAAGTGAGAGTTGAGGCCGAGCAGTTCGATCCTCCGTGCCCTAACTTGGCGACGGAAGACACCTACGGCGACGGCGGAGAGAGCGATGTCCGCTGTCGGCGTGAAAACGGCGTCGGAGAGGTTGCGGCAGTGAAGCGCTTCGTCGCCGGCGTCGTCGAGTGCTAGCGGTGGCGCTAGGGTTCGTGCGAGGGTGGAAGAAGGAGATAATGACCGCAGTGAATCGTGTATTTATAGGGATAGAGGCGGCACTGCGCTATTACGCAGGTACCCCTGGCGGTTCGCATTTGAGGCACGCGTGGCCAGTTAGAGGAAGATTGGGATTTGTTCCATGTCCCACGCACGCCTAAATTGTCGGGCGGTCGTTCCTTCTTCTCCGGATCTTATGTGGAGGAATGAGCATTAAAAAGCGGACTTTTATGGTTGTCACTATGTCTTCAGCTGACAAGGACACAGTGAAGACATTTGACAGTTTCAACAGAATGCATATGACTTGGAGAGATAGAGTTTGAGATAGAAAGCATAGAGAGGTTAGGGTCCGATCACATTCACTTAGTTCAAAAGATTCAACCAAGAAGACATAGCTATAAGTGAATGCTGTAGAGGACAGAACATCAGTACATATATATCCATATAATCAACGCAGTGAAGATAATCATGAAGACATATTGAGAATGAAACCAAACCAATTGTGAAGACATTGAGAGGTAACGCCATGAGAGAAACACTTCAAAATGGAACGTTTGGTGGTGGCGTTTACCACCGTATAGGAGTATTAGACCCAGACACGGCGCACAATTATCGTGGCGCTCCAAGTCAAATTCCACATTAATGTATTCACACTTAGAATGTATGTCTTCATTGTTTGAAGATATACGCTACTTCGTGTGTTCACATCTAAGTCATCAATATGCTTAAGTGTAGGATGTGTGCTGATCACAGACATTTGAGGATTCCAGATATTTAGCTCACACCGTAACTTGCAAATCTCTTCTCATCCAAGGGCTTGGTGAAGATATCCGCTAATTGCTCTTTAGTGTTGACGTGTATGATATCAATGTCTTCCTTCACAACATGATCTCTGAGAAAGTGATGACGAATTTCAATGTGCTTTGTCTTCGAGTGCTGAACTGGGTTGTGGCAATCTTGATGGCGCTTTCGTTGTCGCAAGTAAAGTGGCACTTGCTTCAGATGAATTCCATAGTCCTTGATGTTTGCTTCATCACAGAAGCTGAGCGCAGCAAGAGATCCAGCCAGCAAATGTATTCAATTCAGCAGTGGAGAGAGATACAAGTTCTGCTTCTTGAAGACCAACATACAAGTGATCGTCCCAGAAGTGACATGTGCCTGATGTAGACTTGCGATCACTTGTCAACCAGCATATAGCATCCGAAATCCAACCAGATCAACTCTGAGCCTTTGGATACCATAATCCTAGAGTTGGGGTGTGGAGCCAAATATCGAAGAAATTCTTCAGCTAAGTGAATGGCGACTCCTTTGGTGCCGCTTGAAATCGAGCACACATGCAAACAAGCATGATATCTGGCCTAGATGCACATATAATAAAGCAAAGAACCAATCAAGGAGCGGTATACCTTTTGATGAACTCTTTACCATTGTCGTCGGGACCCAGATGATGCTTGGCTGGCATTGGTGTTGTGAAGCCTTTGCAGTCTTGCATACCGAACTTCTTCAGGCACTCTTTAAGATATTTCTCTTGAGATATGAAGATGCCGTTGCGTTGTTGCCGTATTTGAAGACCGAGAAAGAACTTCAGCTCCCCCATCATGGACATCTGATATTGCTCTTGCATCATTATATCCAAACTCTTCACTATACTTCTGATTGGTGCAGCCGAAGATAATGTCATCCACATATATTTGGCACACAAACAGTTCACCATCATATGTCTTCGTGAAAAGAGTGGGATCCAGGGAACCAGGTATGAAGCCTTTGCTCTTCAGAAAGTACTTGAGTGTATCATACCAGGCCCTAGGGGCTTGTTTGAGGCCATACAGTGCCTTGTTGAGCTTGTATACCATATCAGGATGTTTTGGATTTTCAAAGCCAGGTGGTTGTGCAACATACACTTCTTCTTCAATCTTGCCATTGAGAAAGGCACTTTTCACATCCATCTGATAGAGAAGTATGTTATGATGATTTGCATAGGCCAGCAGTATGCGTATGGCTTCAAGCCTAGCCACAGGAGCAAATGTTTCATCGAAGTCAATGCCCT
>NC_053025.1:348026034-348122462 GCF_003073215.2 Triticum urartu
GTTTATTAGCTCCATGCCATGTTCTTACTTGTCTTAATCAGGTCATGTATCATGTTATTTTGCTGCTCCGAAAAGGGCTTCGTGATCTGAAATTTCAGACAAGTGTTAATTTCACTAAGTCTGAAATCTGTTTTGCATTTGTGTTTTTGACATGCTTGTTTGAACCTTATAATTGATGAATTGGCCATGGCTCAGTGCTAGTCTTTTGTTAAGCATCTTGTGTGCATCCCTTCCATGTATTTTGTTGTCATGTTTGGTGGCTGTAGCATGTTCATCTCATTGCATTTAGATGCCTACTTGCTGTTAATTGCAGACCGGTGTCATTTTTGAAACGCTTGCCATTTCCAAACCGTAACTCCGATTCCGGTGTTCTTTATATTGTTTTCAAGCGATTTCATCTCATATTTCTAGTGGCACCCTTGGAATTCCATGTTGAGGCCAGGTTCATGCATTTCCTGTCATATCTTGCATTTTGCATCCCGCATCGCATCCCGCATAGCATATCATCATTGCATCGTATCGCTTGATCCTTGCACGTGGTTGATTTTGTCCTTGTTGCTTGTTTGTCTTGTTTGGGTAGAGCCGGGAGACGAGTTCGCTACTGAGGAGCCCGTTGAGTTTGCTTGTGAGGATCCAGTCAACTCTGACAACTGTGCAGGCAAGATGATCATACCCTCGAAATCACTACTATCTTTGCTATGCTAGTTTGCTCGCTCTTTTGCTTGCCAATGCTACGATGCCTACCTTTTGCTTGTCAGCCTCCCAATTTCCTTGTTGAACCTCTAACCCACCATGTCCTAGCAAACCATTGATTGGCTATGTTACTGCTTTGCTCAGCCCCTCTTATAGCGTTGCTAGTTGCAGGTGAAGACTGGAGCCGTTCCTTGTTGGAACATTTATTTACTTGTTGGGATATCATTATATTGCTATGTTATCTTAATGCATCTATATACTTGGTAAAGGGTGGAAGGCTCGGCCTCTCGCCTAGTGTTTTTTTCCACTCTTGCCGCCCTAGTTTCCGTCATATCGGTGTTATGTTCCCGGATTTTGCGTTCCTTACGCGGTTGGGTTATAATGGGAACCCCTTGATAGTTCGCCTTGATTAAATATTTTCCAGCAATTCCCAACATTGGTTTTACCATTCGCCACCTAGCCTCTTTTTCCCTTGGGTTACCGGAGCCCAAGGGTCATCTTATTTTAACCCCCCCCCGGGCCAGTGCTCCTCTGAGTGTTGGTCCGACCGAGTAGACGGCGGGGCCACCTCGGGGCAACTTGAGGGTTGGTTTTACTCGTAGGATGTCTCATCTGAGTGTGCCCTAAGAAAGAGATATGTGCAGCTCCTATCGGGATTTGTCGGCACATTCGGGCGGTGTTGCTGGTCTTGTTTTTAACCTGTCGAAGTGTCTTGAGTTACCGAGATACCGAGTCTGATCGGAACGTCTTGGGAGGACGTCTATTCCTTCGTTGACCGTGAGAGCTTGTCATGGGCTAAGTTGGGACTCCCCTGCAGGGATTGAACTTTCGAAAGCCGTGCCCGTGGTTATGGGAAGATGGGAATTTGTTAATGTCCGGTTGTAGATAACTTGAACCTTAATTAAATTAAAATGAATCAATTGAGTGGGTTACCATGATGGCTCTTCTCGGCGGAGTCCGTGAAGTGGACACGGTGTTGGAGTAATGTTTGCGCAGGTTGTTCCTCTAGATTCTCGCTCGCGCTTTGCCCCCTCTTCTCGCTCTCTTTTGCGTATAAGTTAGCCACCAGATATGCTAGTCGCTTGCTGCAGCTCCACATATATATTGCCTTACCTTTCCTATAAGCTTAAATAGTCTTGATCGTGAGGGTGCGAGATTGCTGAGTCCGTGTGGCTCACAGATACTATAACTCCAGATGCAGGTCCAGGTGATTCCGCTCCAAGTGACGCGTACGAGCTTAAGTGGGAGTTTGACGAAGACTCTCAGCGTTACTATGTGTCTTTTCCTGATGATCAGTAGTGGTGCCTAGTTGGGGTTTGATTCGGGGCCTTGTCGCATGTTGGGTTCTTTTCTATTTTGGCGTCGTAGTCGGGCCATGAGTGTTTGAATGATGGATGTTATTTATGTACTTTGATGTGACGTGGCGAGTGTAAGCCAACTATGTTATCTCCCCTTTATTATTCATATTACATGGGATGTTGTGAAGATTGCCTAACTTGCGACATATGCCTTCAATGCGATTATGTCTCTAAGTCGTGCCTCGACACGTGGGAGCTATAGTCGCATCGGGGGTGTTACAGAAACAGCCTAAGCGCCGGCGTCAGCGGTGCCGCTCAAAATCCCACCAAAACAAATATTGTTATTCCAGCACGGGAGATAATAATACTCCAGAAAGTAACGAAGAAAACCTCCTCCAGCAATATTTAGCACAGGAGGATGGAGAAACCAGCCATCATGAGAGAGCGGCAGACAGAGAGGTCGAGGACGATAATTATATGCCTCCCTCCGAATACGAGGCAAGCCTCGATGACGACGAATTCGTCGTGCCAGAGGATCCCGTCGAGCAAGAGCGTTTTCAACGCAAGCTTATGGCCACGGCAAGAAGCCTCTAGAAAAAACAGCAACAGCTTAGAGCTGATCAAGATTTGCTAGTCGACAGATGGACTGAAGTCCTTGCGGCCGAAGAGCATAAACTCGAACGCCCCTCCAAGGGCTACCCAAAGCTCAGGTTGCTACCCCGATTAGAGGAGGAAGCACTTGATGCGGCCAACCGGCCACCTCGTGGCCGCAACAGACAGGCCTCTCGGCCCTCCACTCAAGCCGCACCCCGTACCAAGGCACGGGAATATGCGCCGGACTTACAAATATGTTGGAGGACAAGGCAAGGCAAACAAGATCGATCTATGGATCGCGTCGGTGCCCCATGGCTCGAGACGGTAACCGTCACACCGACCAAAAATTCGGCAGGGCCGAACACAGTAGACAAAGCTCATTGGAGCTACGTCGTGATATAGCCCAGTACAGAGGTGCCGCACACCCACTATGCTTCACAGACGAAATAATGGATCATCAAATCCCCGAGGGTTTCAAACCCGTAAATATCGAATCATATGATGGCACAACAGATCCTGCGGTATGGATCGAGGATTATCTCCTTCATATCCACATGGCCTGCGGCGATGATTTCCACGCCATCAAATACCTCCCACTCAAGCTTAAAGGACCAGCTCGGCATTGGCTTAACAGCTTGCCAACAGGATCAATCAGTTGTTGGGAGGACCTGGAAGCCGCATTCCTCGACAATTTCCAGGGCACTTATGTGCGACCCCCAGACGCCGATGACCTAAGTCACGTAATTCAGCAGCCAGAGGAATCAGCCAGGCAATTCTGGACACGGTTCCTAACAAAGAAAAATCAAATAGTCGACTGTCCGGACACTGAGGTCCTAGCAGCCTTCAAGCACAATATCCGTGATGAGTGGCTTGCCCGGCACCTTGGACATGAAAAGCCGAAGTCTATGGCAGCACTCACGACACTCATGACCCGCTTTTGCGTGGGAGAAGATAGCTGGCTTGCTCGTAGCAACAATATGACCAAGAACCCTGGTAATTCGGATACCAGGGATAGTAGTGGCAGGTCACGTCGCAACAAGCAGAAGCGCCGCATTAACGGCGACAATGCTGAGGATACGGCAGTTAATGCTGGATTCAGAGGCTCTAAATCCGGTCAGCGGAAAAAATCCATTCAAAAGGAATCCTAGGGTCCCGTCCAGTTTGGACCGAATACTCGACCGCTTGTGCCAGATACATGGCACCCCCGAAAAGTGGGCCAATCACACCAACAGGGATTGTTGGGTGTTCAAGGAGGCAGGCAAGTTAAACACTGAAAATGAAGACAAGGGGCTGGATAGCGATGACGACGAGGAGCCCCGGCCGCCGAACAACAGTGGACAGAAGGGTTTTCCCCCACAAGTGCGGACGGTGAACATGATATACGCAACCCACGTCCCCAGAAGGGAGCGGAAGCGCGCGTTAAGGGACATATACGCGGTAGAGCCAGTCGCCCCAAAGTTCAACCCATGGTCCTCCTGCCCGATCACCTTTGATCGAAGGGACCATCCCACTAGCATCCGTCATGGCGGATTCGCCGCGTTGGTTCTAGACCCAATTATTGACGGATTTCATCTCACTGGAGTCCTTATGGACGGCAGCAGGAGCCTGAACCTGCTTTAACAGGATACAGTACGGAAAAATGGGCGTAGATCCCTCGAGGATTAAGCCCACCAAAACGACCTTTAAAGGCGTAATACCAGGTGTAGAGGCCAACTATACAGGCTCAGTCACACTTGAAGTGGTCTTTGGATCTCCGGATAATTTCCGAAGCGAGGAGTTAATCTTCGACATAGTCCCATTCCGCAGTGGCTATCACGCACTGCTCGGGCGAACCGCATTCTCCAAGTTCAATGCGGTACCGCACTACGCATACCTTAAGCTCAAGATGCCAAGCCCTCGAGGAGTAATTATGGTCAATGGAAACACCGAATGCTCCCTCCGAACGGAGGAGCACACGGCAGCCCTTGCAGCGGAGGTACAAAGCAGCCTCCCCAGGCAGTTCTCCAGTCCGGCCATTAAACGACCGGACACCGTCAAGCGCGCCCGGAGTAACCTACAACAAGACCGCTTGGCACGATCCGAGCAGGCGTAGCAATGCGGCCCCAAACCCAGCCCTCGCAAAAATGTGACACCAGTACTTCGCGTACATAACTACGCTCTAGAAATACCATGGGTACAGGGGGAGGGGCACCATCACAGTATGCCCGAAACACGGCTTAAACAGCACCAGGGGCTGTCGATTTTTTAATTTTCTCTTACTTTCAGGACTCCACTCTTCGGAAGGCCTGTTCGGCAGTTCAATTGCCGCACAAACGATGCAAGAACTAGGGAAGCAGACAAGCCACACCACATTACGGAACTCCCAGGTGGTCTCTATCACAAGCAGTATACCTGTTTCGCATACTATTCCGCAGCTTGCCCCTGGAACGGACATGTTACATAGTCCAACCTTTTTC
This sequence comes from Triticum urartu, assembly GCF_003073215.2. Classification (NCBI taxonomy): domain Eukaryota; kingdom Viridiplantae; phylum Streptophyta; class Magnoliopsida; order Poales; family Poaceae; genus Triticum; species Triticum urartu. Next base: position 348,031,076 of record NC_053025.1, read on the forward strand.
TTATCGCATTATTTGTATTGTTCTGCTTTGATCGCAGCCCTCTTTAATAAACAGTGCATAGCTTTTGTCTATTTTTGCATTACTCTTATATATATATGTTCCTTAATGACATATTGCACCCGTACACTTTGGTACGACCTAAATACGCCAGGGGCTTTAGTACCCCTCAATATGGTGTGAGAAGTCCGAACACTTTAACAAGTGCGGCACCCCGAACTTATAGCATTATATGTATCGGCTCCGAATCATGTCTTAGGTCAATAGTTGGGTTTGCCCGGCTCCTATGTTTTGGTGCCTTACGTTCCCGCTATATCGGCTAAGGTAGCACTAGGAGAACCACTGCGATTGTGCCCCAGTTGAGCTGGGTCGAGCACCTCAGTGGAGAAAGCTAAAACTGACTGTCATGATGAAGCGAGAGCTGGTCGCTGTTCGAGAGGTTTTTCGAGTCCCTAACGACTTATGCCGCTTAGAGCGAGGAGCCAGCTCTGTCCGGCCATGGCGTGGATAGCGCCCCGAACTCGGTCTTCCGAATACCAGGGGCTTCATCGAAATTTAAAATTATAGAATTCTATGGCTAAGTGAGAGTGTTCATGCATTATAGTCCGATTGCCTTGTTCGTTGGGATGAGCGCCTCCCTCGAAGGACCCAAACATGGGAAAAAGAGCGCTCAGGTTTATCCCCGAACACCCCAGCACTAGCGGCACGGTGGCAGAAGCCGACGACTTGCCATCTCTCAGAATTGATAAACAGCCGCACAGAAGGTAATATATTAAATTCCAACAGCATTGCTTAGCGCATATGAACAAGTTTTCAGCGCACAGGACAAAACGAGCAAGTTTCACTCAAAAATTACATCCCTAGAACATTCATCCGCCAGAAGGTAGGCACCCTTCAGTACATCCTTATAATAATTCTCGGGCTTGCGATGCTCTTTCCCCGGCGGTGGCCCGTCCTTCACAAGCTTCTCAGCATCCAGCTTGCCCCAGTGCACCTTAGCACGGGCAAGGGCCCTACGGGCACCTTCAATGCAGACGGAGCGCTTGATGGCTTCGAGCCTTGGACAGGCCTCCACCAGCCACCGCACCAGCCCAAAATAGCTCCCAGGCAGAGCCCCTCCAGGCCACAGCCGAACTATGAGGCCCTTCATGGCCTGTTCGGCCGCCTTGTGGAGCTCGACCAGTTGCTTCAGCAGGTCACTCAGGGGCACGGGGTGTCCGACCTCAGCATATTGAGACCAGAACACCTTCTGTGTCGAGCTACCCTCCTTGGCTCAATAGAATGCGGCGGCATCGGACACACTCCGAGGAAGATCTGCGAACGCTCCTGGAGAGCTCCAGATTCGGGTAAGTAACAAGCAACTCATGTTTATGTGTTTGCTTTGCATAAAGAATGCCTTACCCGCCGCTATCTTCTTCACCTCATCCAACTCCTGGAGGGTCTTCTGGGATTCGGCCTTGGCAGACTTGGCATTTTCAATAGCCACAGCGAGCTCGGACGCTCGCATCTTTGAGTCAAGCTCCAAACTCTCATGTTTTTCCATGAGAGCCTGGAGCTCTTGCCGTACCTTGCCAACCTCGGCCTCATACTTCTTCTGCTCGGTGCGCTCCGTGGCCGCCCTCTTCTCGGCCTCGACCAGCGCTTGCTTAAGGGTCGCCACCTCAGACGTGGCCCCTACAATAGCCATGATAATCCTGTCATTTTTTGCAATTGCACCTTTTTATATATATTTAAAAAAGGTATTTCTTACCTTCATTGTCCTCGAGCTGCTTCTTGGCACGCCCGAGCTCTTGCTCGGACCGCTCGAGGTTCTGCTTTAGCGTGTCCACTTCCGCAGTCAGTGCGGCGGACGCAAGCAGAGAAGCCTGCATACGCATATTGACTCCTTTTTGTTAGACTCCTGTGAATTTTATTTGATCCTCTATTCGGCTTTTCTTCCCGAACGCCAAACAGAGCATCAGGGGCTACTGTCTATGCGGTAATATTATTTACACATTCTTTACTTACCTCAAAGCCTGTTAAAAGCCTAGTACAAGCTTCAGTCAGTCCGCTCTTGGCGGACTGAACCTTTTGGACCACCGCACTCATAATGGTGTGGTGCTCCTCGTTGATGGAGGTGCCTTGGAGCGCCTCCAACAGATTGTCCGGCGCCTCCAGTTGGACGGGGGTCACCGGCACGGTGGGCTTGCTCCTCTTGGAAGGAGGTCCCCCGCCAGAATTTGGAACCTTTGAATGTTCCGAAGCGGTGTCCGGCCTAGAGCCGGACTTGGAGCCCTGGGGGGGTTTCATCCCCTTTACTCCTGGAGTCCGGGAGGTCGCCTTGCGGCGCCTCCAGGACCACCTCCTCCCGGCTTGGAACCTATTGGGATAACACTTAGGTGTCGTCCGTAGGGCGGGGGGAGGAAGCCGTCGGAAGCGAGTTCACATCCGACGAGTCTAGTGAGCCGCTCGACGACGCGTCGAGCCGGTCTTTGGGTGGGCTGCATAAACATATTCGACATAAGGGAAAGCTGAGCAATAAACGAATACTATGAATTACTCTGGTATCTGGATACTTACGATTTTGCCAGGGGCTTGGCCCTGGGCGGCCACTCCTCTCCGCCGTCGTCGGCGTCGGTGGAGTAGTCCGGAGGAAGGGTTTTCCCCTTCTTGGAACCTCCGGCCTCCCCAGAGAGGGCGGCCTTCCTTTTCTTCTCTCCTCCCGTTGGAGGGGGAGAGGTCTCTTCTTCTTCCTCCTTGTCTTCACAGGAGGAATGCGCCTCGGAACCATCGGATGATGGATCCGACACCTCCTGGCGCCGGGCACTCTTTTGAGTCCCCGTGGCCTTTTTCGCGGCCTTCTTCTCCGGCACCACATAGGGTGCCGGAACCAGCAGCTTCGCCAAGTGAGCGTCCGCTGGGCCTTCGGGCAAAGGAGCGGACAGTTGATCTGTCCGGACGTCTCCTGCCAATCTTGTCAAAGGTAAGGGAGCTTAGATCCCGCATGGAGTCAAACTATGAAAAACTGATACCCTGTAAAAGGAAAAAACAGCTTACCGCATGAGCGTGACGCTGCGTACTGAATCCGCGATCCTCGGTAGCGGATGCGGGGGCCTCGGCGCCCTTGAAAAGCACCTTCCAGGCATCTTCGTACGTCGTGTCGAAGAGCCCGCTCAGAGTTCAGTGCCACGCCGGGTCGAACTCCCACAGGTTGAAAGCCCGTTGTTGACACGGGAGGATCAGGCGGATGAGCATAACCTGGACTACGTTGACAAGTTTAAGATTCTTGTCCGCCAGGGTTTGGACGCAACTACATGTCCCCACCAGCCTGGTAAAGCTCGCTTATCTCCAAGCGCCGTAATCAATGGCGCGGTTGGTTACCCACGCCCGTATCGATGAGAATCCCGAAATAAGGGGACACGATCTCTGCTTTAACAAGACGTGCCAAGGAAACCGCCTCGCATGACGCGCTGAGGTGAGATAATGAAACGACTCGGATAAAGGCTTGGCCGTGGTGTGTCACACTACGGAATACGTCAGCAGATTAGATTTGTGTAAATATTATTCTCTCTATGGCAATATGTGTAAACTTATTTTGCAGAGCCGGACACTATATTTGTGTTCAAAATCTTCTATGAAGTACTTGGAGGAGGAACCCGCCTTGCAATGCCGAAGACAATCTGCGCACCAGACTCGTCGTCATTGAAGCCTGGTTCAGGGGCTACTGAGGGAGTCCTAGATTAGGGGGTGTCCGGATGGCCGGACTATACCTTCAGCCGGACTCCTGGACTATGAAGATACAAGATTGAAGCCTTTGTCCCGTGTCCGGAAGGGACTTTCCTTGGCGTGGAAGGCAATCTTGGCGATACGGATATGTAGATCTCCTACCATTGTAACCGACTTTGTGTAACCCTAACCCTCTCCGGTGTCTATATAAACCGGAGGGTTTTAGTCCGTAGGACAACATACACAACTACAATCATACCATAGGCTAGCTTCTAGGGTTTAGCCTCTCCGATCTCGTGGTTGATCTACTCTTATACTACCCATATCATCAATATTAATCAAGCAGGACATAGGGTTTTACCTCCATCGAGAGGGCCCGAACCTGGGTAAAACTTCGTGTCCCTTGCCTCCTGTTACCATCCGGCCTAGACGCACAGTTCGGGACCCCCTACCCGAGATCCGCCGGTTTTGACACCGACACAAGCCATTAAGCAACACCTTATCCCTTCTTCATAGTATTGGCTTTCCTATAGACTCAATGTGATCTTGGATCACTAAAATAGAAAATGTAGAGTCTTGAGCTTGGAGCTTGAGCCAATCCTTTGTCCTTAGCATTTTGAAGGGGTTCCACATCCTCTAGTCCATGCCACTTCATTGTTGAACTTATCTGAAACATACTAGGTAAAAGTGTTAGTCCAACAAGAGATATGTTGACATTAATTACCAAAACCACATAGGGAGCACTTGTGCTTTCAGCTTGGATCAGAATGCATCCAATGCCGTTCAGCGAAGAAGGCACCAGAGTTGTCTCCCTTTGGAGTACGATGCGAGGAATCTTTTCAACACGCCTAGGGCTGGACTGAGTAACCCGCCAGAGGTAAACCGGGTTGTAGAGGTGCCCATGACCAGGGCGACGGCTCAACCACGTCTCGCAGACCCAGCTCGTCTGTATTTGACCCCTCCTAAGCAGGTGTCGACACCACCGGGTCATTATTCTAACCCTCTTGATAACATGATTGCTGCAGCGTCACGGCTGGCGGCTCTCCCGGTGCAAGGCGAGTCTTCCGTGGCGGTCGAGATATGAAGGGCAGGAGAGATTCTTCAGACAAAAGTAGCTCAGCAACCGGCATACTCATATAGCCGTGAGCGGATTCATTCAACTCCACGTCATAGCCGAATTTATAGTTGGCGCATTGAGTGGCCGGCGGTTCCGAGCAGTGAGCGGCACCGTAACCAGCCCTGTGGGCATGACCCGCTGTGTGCTGATAACAATACTCAGGATTTGGTGGATCAGGGCAGGGCACGTCGGGAGCTGAGCTGGGAACTCAGTTAGCAGCTCACCAGCAGCCTCAGCATAAACCGTCGATGTCCATAGAAGCTGGGATAACTTCGAGGATCGTGGGTGTGCCATGTTTAATACCGGCCTTGAATAATGAGCATTTGCCAAAGGATTTTAAGGGCCCCCGCAAGGTGCCCAATTACACAGCGGATCAACCCCTAGAGGCTTGGATCGAGAGTTATGAGATGGCCCTTGAGATGTTGGATGTCAATGACGCTGTGTGCGCTAAGTATTTCACCATGATGTTGGATGGGCCGGCTCGCACCTGGTTAAAGGGGTTGCCCCCTAACTCCATCAGATCATGGACTGAATTGAAGACGTGCTTTATTCAGAATTTCAACGACCCATGCAAGCAGCCTCTATAGATTCTTGATTTAGATACTTGTATCCAGAGTGAGGGCGAGTCAACCGCCCATTGGGTATGCTGGATTTCAACTATTATCCACTCATCGGATAGCATCAACTGCGGGTCAGTCGTCCTGATCTTGGAGAAAAATTGTCGATTCCTTCCCCTCAAATAGAAGTTGGGGCGGCTTAAGCGCCACTATAATGATATGGGGGAGCTCATGGCGGCTCTTATCAAATACGCCGACTCTAATAACACTAAGGACCCTGAGTCTGATGAGGAGAAGGCTGGCAAGGGGAAGAAGAATGGCAATGCAAAGGGACAACAACATAATATGGCAGGTCAAGGTAATAACGGTAAGCGCAAGCAAATTGATGGCAGTTCAGACTTTGTGGTTAATACCAACACGCATAATAATAATCAGCGTCGTAAGGGGAAAACATCAATGCCCCGGTTTGGCTGGCCAATGTTCAACCTTGAGGCGATAATGAATCAGCCTTCCCAAAGCACGGTTCTCAGGACAAGCCTGCCACTCATCAATGGAAAGATTGCTTCATTATGAGGGAGTATAGAAATTCAAGCTTTTATCAGGACAATCATGGCCTGCAGGGCGGGTCAGGATCTAGCTCTCACGGACCCAGCTTTGGAGGTGGCGGCTCAAGCTCTGGATTTCAAGGCCAAGGCAATCAAGGCGGTTTTAATAAGTAGCCCAGTTAAGGCAATCGACAGCAACAGTCCGGTTATCAGAGTAACCCAAAGCAGCAGAATAGTGGCTAGCATCATGTTTTTACTTCGAGTTTATGCAAACGAGACCAGAAGGTTCATAAACAAGCGGTGAGCATGGTTGAGCCGGCAGTCCCTCGATATTTGCGATGGTCAGAGCAGCCGTATGTATGGAGCCGTGAGGATCACCTGCCCCGGGTTGACAATCCGGGTCAGCTGGCTTTGGTGGTTGTTCCTCAGGTTGGAGGATACAAGTTCATGAAGGTGCTTATGGATGGGGGCTGCAGTATCAATATCCTTTATTATGATACTTTTCGCCGTATGAATTTGACTAACAAAGATCTTAAGCCGTCTTCTACTGTTTTCCATGGGGTGGTGCCTGGTAAAATGGCATATCCGGTGGGTAAGATAGCCTTGGAAGTGGCGTTTGGCGATGAGCATGACTATAGGGCCAAAACATTGACTTTTGAGGTGGTCAAGATCAAGAGCCCTTATCATGCCTTATTCGGACGGCTGGCTTATGCCAAATTTACGACATGGCCTTGTTATGTTTATCTGCAGCTTAAAATGTCGGGTCGTAAGGGTACTATCATGGTGCATGGTGATAGGAAGATAGCTTTGGATGTGAAGAGGGCGATGTTGCCTATGCTGAGTATGTTTGTGCAATAGAGGAGTTGAAGTACTACAAGGATAATGTTGACCCGACGGATATGACCCCCTTGAAGAAGCCAACCAAGAGAATGAGCCTTTGTTGAAGTTTAAGTCGACAGATGACACCAAGCAGGTCGATTTTATTCCTGGCGATTCATCCAAATAGTTCAGTATCACTGCCAATATGGATCCGAAATAGGAAACTGCACTTATTGAGTTCATCCATGAGAACCGGGACATATTTGCATGGAAGGCTTCAGACATGCCGGGTGTACCGAGGGAACTCGCCGAGCACACTCCCAATGTTGATTCAAAATTTAAACCGTTCAAGCAATTCCTTCGTCGTTTTAATGAAGAAATGCGAAAGGCCATTGGTGAAGAAGTGGCCCGGCTCTTGGCGGCCGGGTTTATTATTAAAGTTTTTCATCCTGAATGGTTGGCTAACCCGGTGCTAGTACGTAAGAAAAACGGCACTTGGCACATGTGTGTGGATTACACAGACCTTAACAAGGCATGTCCAGCTGATCATTTTGCTCTCCCTCATATTGATCAGACTATTGATGCTAAGGCGGGTTGTGAGCATTTGAGTTTTTGGATGCTTATTCTGGTTAACATCCGTCATGACTCACCCCGAGTGGCGGCTTATGTTGAAGCTGATAATGAAAAAACACGTCAGGATGATCTTGACCTCTTGGATGAGGAGCGTGACCTTGCGGCAGCTCATTCGGCAATCTACCAGTAAGATCTCCATCGTAATAATAGTCGTCGGGATAAAACCCGGACCTTTCAAGAAGGTGACTTGGTGCTCCGGCTCATCCAGGATCAAACAGATATGCACAAATTATCCCCACCTTGGGAAGGGCCTTTTGTAGTCGGCAAAAACCTTAACAACAGGTCATATTACCTCATTGATATTCAAGACCACAAGGACTCACGCACATTAGAGGAGGAGACCGCCGGCCTTGGAACATTGCTCATCTTTAGCCTTATTACACTTGAGCCACTGGCTCTTGTTATGTACATACTTTCATTAATGTATATATTATGATCAGTATAATAAAGCTGGCATCTCTGCTAATTCAGGGCCTCTGTTGTTTCATTTCTGAGTATCTGATTCTTTATTGTCCATTCATAAGATCACTTGGGGGCTTCCTGCTCACTGAGCATAGCTGTGACTACCCTCTTGATCTGGCTTGCACACCTTGTTACAAATTGAACGGGGGCTTCTTGCTCATTGAGCATAGTTGTGACTATCCTTTTGATCCGTCTTACATGCCTTGTTGCAAATTAATTGGGATTTCCTGCCCAAGTTAAAGGTTACCAAAGATAACTTTTTGAAGTGTGCAGTTCAAACATAGGTATACTGCCTTGATGGCTTATTATAGGTCACCTGGGGGCTTCCTGTTCAATGAACATAGCTTTCCTTACCCTCTTGATCGGCTTGTATGCCAGGTGTAAACACCAAATTCTGGGTTATCCTGCCTATATTTCGTTTTCACTCCACCGAGGTAATCCTGGAATGACTCGCTGTACTCTCAACAGTTAATTTGTAAAAAAGACCCTGAACTTGTTGAGGTTAAAATGACGGTTGGTCATGTGAGGGCCGGCTTACGGGTTGAATAAAGGATTAACTTAGTGGTTGTGCGGCCCTTGAAAGCACTTGAAATTTCGGCTTGGCCATATTGAAAGCCTTAATTTTCTGATTTGTTATTTTCTCTGAACATCGTTTTGGTTCATATCCTTGTGCCATATTGACATATGGTTTAAAAAAAATTAGTCCACGTAGCCTTAATCTTTATGACTCTTATTTGAGCATACATGGGGGTTCTGATAATCCGTCCCGGCTTCGTACGTTAAGTCGCCAGTAATCTTTGACTGCGCAATGGGAGTTTGTCACACCCTAGCTAGTTCAAGCATTAGAGTGTGCATCATATTTAAATTCCCTTAAATTTGAAATGGGGAAGACAGAACCCCCAGCACCCCCCTGGAAACAACTAGGGTTTACTAAAATTATTTTCAATGAACCCAAAATGCCCTTCACAAAATGTTCATCATTTCTGGATTGGGCTAAAACCCCTGGCAAAAATGGTGCACTCTTTTCTAGGACATTCTGGATTCTCTGAATTAAATCATAAGTATTTGAATTTGGGCATTTAAATGCTATAAAATAATTTAAATGCTCAAATAATTCTGGAAATAAGTGTGGGCTGTTGGGAATAATCTAAACAGAGCCCCTAATTATTTTCAGGATTTTTAAAGATGTCTAGGTATTTTTAATAAAGCCCAACAGTTGCAGAAAAATAGAAAAAGAAAACAAATCAGAAAAAAACAGAGAGAGAGAGAGAAACTTACTAGGCGCAGCCCACCAGCCCACCTGGCTCGGCCCAGCCGACTGGCGCTTGCCAGTCGTCCCCCTCCTCTCGCCAGGAGGACGAGGAGCGCGTGGCCGGCGCCCGCGGCCACACGCCGGCCACCTCCTGCTTCCACCGACGCCCTGGAGGCGTCCACGAGTGCCACGCCGACCCCCACGTCTCCCTCTCCTTCTTCCCACTCTCCCCGTGGCCTCTCTCCCTCTCTGGCTCTCTCCCCACCCTCCTGCCGAGCGCAGCCGTCGCCGCCGACAAGCTTCACCGCAACCACCGCCGTCCATTCGCTGCCCCGACATGCCAGGAAGCTCCGCCGTCATCGACTACATCAAGTAGGCCAAGCCCCGTGCGCTCGCTCGCCCCGGAGACGCTGCACCGAGCTCGCCCTCAACTCCGGCCACCGGAGATCCCCTTCACCGCCCCGCTCGCTCCAGCCCTTCCCCGAGCTCGCCGTTCGCTCCCCTGCAACCGCTGTGAGCTCCGCCATCGTTTCCCCCTGTCACCGCGCTTGTCTGCGTCCTCTAACCCCCTCTGCCATCAAAGCCGAAGCTCGCCGCCGCCACCGCACGTCGCCGTCGTGGCCATAGCCACGTTGGGACGCCACCGAGCACGCCTTCGTCCTCCACGCACTCCCAGGAGCCTAACGCACCACTCCCCACGCCACGCCGTGCCCCGTATCCTCGGTTTCATCCTCGCCCGAACTCCGGCGACCGCCAAGGTCGTCGCCGGCATCGTTTCCAGCCTCCCCGAGCCCCACTTCCTCCACCAAACGACGCGGCTCGCTCCCCGCGTCACTTAGCTGCTCTCCGCCGTCGATTTGGTCGCCGGAGACGCAAACCCGAGCCCCTCCGCCGAGTCTGACGTTGCCGGTGTCAAGCCGTCGGCGAGTTGACCCTGTTTGACCCCCGTGTGGGCCCAGGTAGACCCCTCCTGAGTCTATGACAGGTGGGGCCGGTCTGCTAATTAGTTTAGGATTAGTCTTAACTAAATTTAATTAGTTTAGTCACTGACATGTGGGCCCAGGCCCCACTGACAGTTAATTAGAGTTTATTTAACTCTGTTAATTAGCTGAGTCACTGACAGAGAGGGCCCACCAGTCAGGTTTGACCTGGCCGACCCAATTGACCGCTGACGTCACACCTATGTCATGCTGACGCATTAATTCAATTACTGGAATTTTTCTTTAATAGGAAATTCCAAAAAATAGTCAAAACTTCTAAAAAATCATAGAAAATCAACCATAGCTCCAAATGCAAAGATTTATATATGAAAAATGATCAGAAAAATTCAATATATCCATCTGTAATGGTTTCATGCATGACAAAACAGGTTAACCTTGCTGTTTAAGCAGAATAAGGTAATGCACTAATAAGGCCATGTTTAATGAGCTAATATTTGAATCTTTGATTCAAATGAGTTCATCCCCTTCTGTTTTAGCTTGCATAAGGCCAAGACACTTTCATCTTGCCATGTCATAGCATGCATTGTATTGTTGCATATTGCCATGTGTTGATTATGTTCGGTGTGACTTTCGTGGTAGGTTCTGCCTCCAAGGATAACCCCGAGTATCCGTCTGAGGGGCAGTACCCTACTACCTCTACAACAAGCAAGAAACCCATTGATCATTCCGATACAAACCCATGTTCTCGCTTCTGCTCTTGTTTACTGCATTAAGACAACGCGATTCAAACTGATGTGTGCTACGGTAGTTGAACCCTTATCCTCTGCATGACCTGCCATTGCCACAGTAACTAGATGAAACCCACTAGCATGTGTAGGAGTTGATTGAGCCATGTATGTGATTCCTACCTTGCTATGCCTGCTATGCTTAGAGTTGTGTCAGGTCTGCTCATCTGGGTGATGGGCTAGAGTGATATGATTATGTCGGTAATGTGAGGGATGTGTTGAACATGTTTTGGTAAAGGTATCGATGAGAGGCCATGTAGGAGTACATGGTGGGTTGTTTCATTGAGACCGTCCATAAGAACTGAGATCTGTATGCGTGATTTAAGATTCAGCTACTACCACACATTGGGCCTTGAAATATGACCCCGCTCGACTTACTGACACCTCTCGCCCTCTATCTAGGAGTTGCAACTAGTTTCTGGTGTTTGTAGGTTATGTGTTGGCGGCCGTGCGTAGCGCTGACCCTAGGGGTGGGCTATGATGCGGTAGATACACTGTGGCCGGGTAGGCCAGGCGCCCGTTTTGCGTCTCAGGACTCTGTACGCCGTTGAGGACACCCCGGCCGGATTTCCTTGCGGATGGAACCTGAATAGGCGATAAACCTGGACTAGAGACTTGTGAGGTTAGTCAGGTCGTGGTCTACACCCACGTCGGTTTTCGCTTGAAGTCTGCCGAGCACATGTCGTGTGTAGATGCTAAGTGGTGGAAACATGTGTGACGAAGTACACCCCTGCAGGGTATAAAACTATTCGAATAGCCACGTCCGCGGTAAAGGACTACTTGGTTGCCTTTACAGTTCATAGACAAGTTAATGGTTACTACTAAAAGACTCAAGATAAGTGTGAGTACCGAGGATGGCCCTCTCGTAGGATGACGAGAGAGGATCCCCGGTGGAGTATTGTGTTGGTGAGTAGTGAACTCGTGTGCGAAAACTATTTTACTAGTGGAGTCCCGTAGGATAGCTTAGCCAAGAGTCAAAGCTGGCTTGCTGCAATAACCCCACCACCTTCTTGAGAATGAGCATGTATAGTAGGTTCTGTTGTAAGCCTTGCCGAGTACCTTTGTACTCGTGTTTGCTTAATTACTGTTTTCAGACGACAACACTACCCCCTCCGATGGGTTCTACGTAGACCTTGACGTCGACGAGTGACTAGCCACCCAGGTGGTGATCCTGGCCTTTGAGGGCCCTATGTAGATAGACAAGCTTCGAGAAGCCTTCTTTCTTTCTAGTGTCTATACTCAGACTAGTTGCTTCCGGATGTGCTTGTATGATTGTATGACTTGAGTGTCGGGTCATGTGACCCCAATCTGTATGAACATGTTATGTATGGCTCTCTGGAGCCTTTAAATAAAGTTCTTGAGTTGTAGAGTTTTGTTGTGATGCCATGTTGTATGTACTCATATCGGGCATATTGTATGTATGATTGAAATGCTTGGTATGAGTGGGATCCAACAATCTAGTTGTTTATCCTTGGCAGCCTTTCTTATGGGGAAATGTAGTCTAGTGTTCCTCGAGCCATAGTAGTCCGCTACAGCCCGGTTCACCGGAGTCCTGCTAGCCCAGCACTACTACTCAGGACACTTGACTGGCCAGCATGTGTTTCACGTCGTTCCTATGTCTGTCCCTTCGGGGAAATGTCACGCGGTGGCACCCGGAGTCCTTCCTAGCCTGCTACAGCCCAGGTTCCCCGGAGTCCTGTTAGCCCAGTGCTACAGCCCAGAATCACTCGCTGATGACCGACATGGTCGATGTGATCCATGTATGCCTGTCTCCATAGGTCTGTGCCGCGTTGGGTTCACGACTAGCCATGTCGGCCCGGGTTCTCTGTCATATGGATGCTAGCGACACTATCATATACGTGAGCCAAAAGGCACAAACGGTCCCGGGCCATGGTAAGGCGACACCCGTGGGATACCGTGGGTGAGGCCGCAAAGTGATATGAGGTGTTACCAGCTAGATCGATGTGACTTGGAATCGGGGTCCTGACAGCGTTGGCATCAGAGCCGGACTGCCTGTAGGTTCGTTGAGCCAAACTGGTCGATGTCGAGTCTAGAAATTCTTTAGTTATATGTAGGGGAATTGATTGTGGAAGGGAACGTAAGGCTCTTTTACTCCTTTACCTTATGTCCTCTGATCTGAGTCATTCTCTTCTCATTCAACGTGGGTTAAGGACTAGGCTCTCTTCTTCTATCAGGTTCACGTGTTACTAATCCGTAGTAGCTTATAGGATTGTTGTTACAAGCCCCAGTTCAGTTTCTACTATTTTAGTATGTTGCTAATTGAATCAGAACCTTGATATGATGTTGTTGAGTGGTATTGCAAACTGTTGTGGATGTCTCAAATCTTTTTCTGAGCATTTACAGCTGTTATGCTGTCCAATTTTCCCTAGAAATTCTAATGTCATTGCATTGTGGTTGTGCTTTCAGATGGCCAACCATGCTCAAAACCAAGTGGTTCGCCTGACCCTGTGCCTCGACGTGCCCGGTCATACTGCTATGTTAGTCCGGGTAATGATCGAGATGGGTTACCGTTGGTAACCCGAATACACCGTCGAAGAGCAATTCTGAGACTTTAATGAAAGCCAATATTTCTCCACCGTCAGGATATTTCCTTCTTATCCTGGATCTACCGAGCCCCTTCACTGTTCCTATGGACTCGGGGTTACTGTTGAGATGGATGTGCAGGATGCTGCCTATTCCATGATGACCATCATGCGAGTCCGGACTGGCCTGCTTCGGAACACCGACTTCCGTTACATGCCAGCTTCACTTCCGAGAGCGCAAGGGTATCTTCAGGCTATCTATGCTGACTCCACTCAGGAGGACTCATTAACCCGTACCACTGCCGAGATGCTCGAAGATAAGGACCGAGAGAATCGGGCCTTGAGGTTGGAGCTTTTCAATACCCGTGCCGATCATTGGGCCACATTGACTCGGTTTGCACCTGTGGTGCAAGCTGGATGTATGGATACAAGGGATCTGTATCCTGTGAGATCTGCTCTGCCAGACATGGTGGATTGGCGTGATGTGGGAGGCATCACCCCACCCCGTCGTCCCCGCAGGCCACCGTTTGTTGGTCCAAGACCTCATCCTAGCCCCTTTGGTCCACAAGCTCCTTAGGACCGTCTATTCCCGCATGATCACGTTGAACTTCTAGGCTATGGAGGTGACTTCTATGAGGACTACTACGGAGCTGTCTGAGTTAGTAGTAGTATCACTAGTATTGTAATAGTTGTATCTCCACTGTCCTACGTGACTTGTGGAATATGACTTTGTGTGTAATCAATTCCGGAGGTGTAGACAAATAATGTATAGGAGCTTGGAATGCCTCCGATGAGATGTAACGTCTTTCATCATAGTTGTACTGTAGCCTGGGCTTGTACTAAACTATGTATGATGTGTATGACCGCTGGTATATATATGGCAGTTTTATATTACCATGACATACAGATGAACATCTCTGCATTCCGTGTTATCCATTACATTCTGCACTTCCTTGCTAAGTTTGAGCCATCCTTATCTAAACTGTTGTCTTGTTTTCTCCTAGGATGGTCAACACCCGCAGCAACCCTGCTGCCCCGGAGCAGGGGGAAGTCAGTGCAGCTAGGGGTGAAAATCTGCCTCACCCGCCTTCTCTGGCCGAAGTAATGCTGGAGGCGGAAAGAAACAAGCATGAGACTAACCGCCTACTAGAGCGGATTGAGCAGAACACTGCACGCCATTAGCGAAATGACTTGGTGTCAATCAATGACTTTATCAAGCTGTACCCACCAAAGTTCAACCATTCCGTTGAGCCCCTCGACGCAGATGACTGGCTTCGCAGCAGCATCCACAAGCTACGTTCGGCCAACGTAGACGAAGCCGACACGGTTACTTACGCTGCCTACCATCTCGAAGGCCCTGCTAGCCTCTAGTGGGAAAACTTTGAAGCTATGCGCCCGGTCGGCCAAATCACTACTTGGGCTGAATTCAGTGAGGCTTTCCGTGAGCATCACATTCCGGAAGGTCTCATGGATCGCAAGAGGGAGGAGTTCTGCAATTTCACCCAAGGAAGACTGACTGTGGATGCATATAGTCGTGAATTTGGGAATCTGGCACGTTATGTTCCCGAAGAGGTATCTACCGACGCTAAGAAGCAGGCAAGGTTCCGCAAGGGACTCAGCCCTGAGCTTCGCCGCGATCTTCGTCTGCACGAGTGCACCTCCTTTCAGAAGCTGGTCAATAAAGCCATCAGTGCTGAGATAGGCCAGACTGATTATGACGCTTCACGCAAGCACTCACGTGATTTTGGCTCTTCATCCGGCTCTGGAGCTCAGAAGCGCCGGGTGTGGATCCCAAGCACGGCACTGCCACCTAGGTTCATCCCGAGGCCATCCTTTGAGGCGCCTCGTCCCAACCAGCAGTTTGCACCGCCCAAGCCCTATGGTAGCCCCGCTGCTAATGCTGCTCCACGCCCCAATGTGGTGACATGCTTCAAGTGTGGAGAGCCGGGTCACTATAGCTGAGAGTGTCCCCAGAACAACAACCCCAATCAAACTGGAAAGTTCGTTGGTCGTGGTAAGCCCGCGGGAAAGACATTCTACGCCAAGCCGGTCACTACTGCCCGTGGCCATGTCAACTATCTTTCAGCCGAGGAGGCTCATGAGGATCCTAACGTCGTCCTTGGTACGCTCCTTCTTAACTGCCATCCGGCATCTGTTCTTTTCGATACTGGAGCATCTCATTCATTCATATCCGGTAACTATGCTCGATTGCATAACACGACATTCTGTGACATGCCCTCTACCATGGAAATTCAAACCCCTGGCTCTAGATGGCAAATTTCTAGAGTAAGCCATGGGAACGAAATTCTTGTCGATAGACTTGTCTTCCTTGCATCCTTAATAGCTCTCAAGTCCTCGGACATAAACATCATCTTGGGTATGGACTGGATGTCAGCTCATTATGCTAAGATTGATTGTGCCACTAGAACCGTTCAACTTACTCACCCATCGGGCAAGACAGTCAATGTCTTAACTCGAGCGGCCAAGCGCCAGCTTTACTCCCTAAATGCCAACCCCCTTCCAGACCTTGAAGATGTTTCGGTAGTCCGAGACTTTCCGGATGTCTTTCCAGAAGAACTGCCACGTGTTCCACCTGACAGGGATGTCGAGTTTGTGATAGACCTTGTTCCAGGAACCGTTCCAATTTCTAGAAGACCCTACAAGATGGCACCCTTAGAACTAGCCGAGCTTAAGAACCAACTCGATGAGTCCTTGAAAAAGGGTTTCATCCGTCCTAGTTCCTCTCCTTGGGCTTGCCCCGTCCTCTTCATCAAGAAGAAAGATGGAACGGATCGAATGGTTGTAGATTACCGACGTGTCAACTTGGTCACCATCAAGAACAAGTATCCGCTTCCCAGGATCAACGATCTGTAGAATCAGCTCGCTGGATCCTCAGTCTTTTCCAAGATGGATTTGAGGTTGGGCTACCATCAAATCAAAATCAGAAACGAGGACATTCCCAAAACGGCTTTTGTTACTCGTTATGGCCAATACGAGTACACCGTTATGTCCTTCGGTTTAACCAATGCCCCAGCTACCTTCTCTCGGTTAATGAACTTGGTCTTCATGGAGTACTTGGATAAATTCGTCGTAGTATACCTCAATGACATACTCATCTACTCCAAGAATGAAGAGGAACATGCCGAACATCTAAGGCTGGTATTGATGAAACTTCGAGAGCATCGCCTTTATGCCAAATTCTCCAAGTGTGAATTTTGGTTGCCAGAAGTGACCTATCTAGGCCATGTAATCTCTGGTAAGGGTATTGCTGTCAATCCCGAGCGAGTTCAAGCCATCCTTGATTGGACTCCACCTAAGACGGTCAAGCAAGTTCGGAGTTTCCTTGGCTTAGCGAGCTATTGCCGCCGCTTCGTCGAGAATTTCTCCAAGGTTGCTAAACCTCTAACTGAACTCCTCAAGAAAGATAAAAATTTCGAGTGGACTCCACAGTGCGAGTTCAGCTTTCAGGAACTGAAAATACGCCTGACATCTGCTCCCGTACTGGTACCACCAGATTTCCCCAAGGACTTTATTATCTATTGCGACGCCTCGCGACAAGGACTAGGTTGCATACTCATGCAAGGTCGTCAGGTAATTGCCTATGCTTCACGGCAATTACATCCACATGACGAAAATTATCCCACACATGATGTAGAGCTTGCAACTGTAGTCTATGCACTTAAAACTTGGCGACATTACCTCCTCGGTAATCGTTGCAAGATCTTCACCGATCACCAAAGTTTGAAATATATCTTCACCCAACCAGATTTGAATCTCAGGCAAAGACGTTGGGTCGAGTTGATCTCGGATTATGACTTAGGAATAACTTACACCCCGGGCAAAGCCAATGTCATGGCTGATGCACTCAGTCGTAAGTCCTATTGTAACAACCTCATGTTACAACAAACTCAACCACTTCTCCATGAGGAATTTCGTAAGCATAATCTTCACATTGTTCCTCGAGGTTTTCTATCCACCCTGGTGGCGAAGCCTACCCTTATGGATCAAATCATAGCTGCCCAGAAGCATGATAAGGGCATATCCCGGATTAAGGAAAACATTGCTAGCGGAGTTGCTAAATGTTTTCCATGGATAAGCGGGGTGCTGTTTTCTTCGAGAACCGTTTGGTGGTTCCCAAGAAACAACATCTATGCCAGTTGATCCTTAAGGAAGCTCATGAATCCCCTCTCACCATTCATCCCGGTAGTACTAAAATGTATCAAGACTTATGCCAGAGGTTTTGGTGGACTAGGATGAAAAGAGAAATCGCTCAATACATTGCTAATTGCGACGTTTGTCGTCGTGTTAAAGCAGAGCATCAACGGCCTGCTGGCACCCTTCAACCTTTGGCTATTCCTGAGTGGAAATGGGATAAAATCAGTATGGATTTCATCACTGGGTTTCCCAAGACTAATAGAGGGAATAATGCCATCTTCGTCGTGATCGACCGACTTTCCAAAGTAGCCCACTTTCTACCTGTTCGTGAGAGTATCACCGCTAGCCAGCTAGCCGATTTATACATCTCCCGAATAGTGTCTCTTCATGGTGTTCCATTGGAAATTAACTCAGACTGTGGGAGTCTCTTCACCTCTCGATTTTGGGAAAGTTTCCAAAATGCTATGGGAACTCGTCTCTCTTTTAGCACCGCCTTCCATCCTCAATCAAGTGGTCAAGTAGAACGGGTCAATCAAATTCTGGAAGACATGCTCCGAACCTCTATCATCTCGTTCGGAATGGGTTGGGAGAAATGCCTTCCATTCGCGGAGTTTGCTTACAACAATAGTTATCAAGCTAGCTTGGGAAAGGCTCCTTTCAAAGTTCTCTATGGACGAAAATGTCGAACGCCTCTTAACTGGTCAGAAACCGGGGGAAGACAACTCTTTGGCCCGGATATGATTCAGGAAGCAGAAGAATAGGTTCGCGTTATTCGTGAGAAATTGAAAACAGCCCAATCTCGTCAAAAGAGTCATTATGATCGTAAACATAAGCCTATGACTTATGAAGTCGGTGAGAAGGCTTACCTTCGGGTTACTCCGTTAAAGGGAACCCATCGTTTCGGTATCAAAGGCAAATTGGCTCCTCGTTACATTGGACCTTTTCACATTCTTGCCAAACGAGGAGAAGTTGCCTACCAATTGGAACTACCTTCGCATCTTTCTAGAGTTCACGATGTCTTTCACGTCTCTCAACTCAGGCGTTGCTTTGCGGATCATATCCATGGAGTGGACCACGAAACACTTGATCTACAAGATAACATCTCATATCGGGAATATCCCGTTCATATCCTTGATCAAGCCGAGCGTACCACTCGACGTCATAATATCAAGTTTCTCAAGGTTCAATGGTCACACCATTCCGAGAAAGAAGCCACTTGGGAAAGGGAGGGTCATCTTCGACTCGAGTACCCCACCTTCTTCCCGGAGGATCTTAAATCTCGGGATGAGATTCTTTTGAGTGGGGGTGAGTTGTCACACCCTAGCTAGTTCAAGCATTAGAGTGTGAACCATACTTAAATTCCCTTAAATTTGAAATGGGGAAGACAGAACCCCCAGCAACCCCCTGGAAACAACTAGGGTTTACTAAAATTATTTTTAATGAACCCAAAATGCCCTTCACAAAACGTTCATCATTTCTGGATTGGGATAAAACCCCTGGCAAAAATGGTGCACTCTTTTCTAGGACATTCTGGATTCTCTGAATTAAATCATAAGTATTTGAATTTGGGCTTTAAATGCTATAGAATAATTTAAATGCTCAAATAATTCTGGAAATAAGTGTGGGCTGTTGGGAATAATCTAAACAGAGCCCCTAATTATTTTCAGGATTTTTAAAGATGTCTAGGTATTTTTAATAAAGCCCAACAGTTGCAGAAAAATAGAAAAAGAAAACAAATCAGAAAAAAACAGAGAGAGAGAGAAACTTACCAGGCGCAGCCCACCAGCCCACCTGGCTCGGCCCAGCCGACTGGCGCTTGCCAGTCGCCCCCCTCCTCTCGCGAGGAGGACGAGGAGCGCGTGGCCGGCGTCCGCGGCCACACGCCGGCCACCTCCTGCTTCCGCCGACGCCCTGGAGGCGTCCACGAGTGCCACGCCGACCCCCACGTCTCCCTCTGCTTCTTCCCACTCTCCCCGTGGCCTCTCTCCCTCTCTGTCTCTCTCCCCACCCTCCTGTCGAGCGTAGCCGTCGCCGCCGACAAGCTTCACCGCAGCCACCGCCGTCCATTCGCTGCCCCGACATGCCAGGAAGCTCCGCCGTCGTTGACTACATCAAGTAGGCCGAGCCCCGTGCGCTCGCTCGCCCCGGAGACGCTGCACCGAGCTCGCCCTCAACTCCGGCCACCGGAGATCCCCTTCGCCGCCCCGCTCGCTCCAGCCCTTCCCCGAGCTCGCCGTTCGCTCCCCTACAACCGCTGTGAGCTCCGCCATCATTTCCCCCTCTCACCGCGCTCGTCCGCGTCCTCTAACCCCCTCTGCCATTGAAGCCGAAGCTCGCCGCCGCCACTGGACGTCGCAGTCGTGGCCATAGCCACGTTGGGACGCCACCGAGCACGCATTCGTCCTCCACGCACTCCCAGGAGCCTAACGCACCACTCCCCGCGCCACGCCGTGCCCCGTATCCTCGGTTTCATCCTTGCCCGAACTCCGGTGACCGCCAAGGTCGTCGCTGGCATCGTTTCCAGCCTCCCCAAGCCCCACTTCCTCCACCAAACGACGCGGCTCGCTCCCCGCGTCACTTAGCTGCTCTCCGCCGTCGATTTGGTCGCCGAAGACGCAAACCCGAGCCCCTCCGCCGCGTCTGACGTCGGCGGTGTCAAGCCGCCGGCGAGTTGACCCTCTTTGACCCCTGTGTGGGCCCAGGTAGACCCCCCCTGAGTCTATGACAGGTGGGGCCGGTCTGCTAATTAGTTTAGGATTAGTCTTAACTAAATTTAATTAGTTTAGTCACTGACATGTGGGCCCAGGCCCCACTGACAGTTAATTAGAGTTTATTTAACTCTGTTAATTAGCTGAGTCACTGACAGAGTGGGCCCACCAGTCAGGTTTGACCTGGCCGACCCAGTTGACCGCTGACGTCACACCTATGTCATGCTGACGCATTAATTCAATTACTGGAATTTTTCTTTAATAGGAAATTCCAAAAAATTGTCAAAACTTCTAAAAAATCATAGAAAATCAACCATAGCTCCAAATGCAAAGATTTATATATGAAAAATGATCAGAAAAATTCAATCTATCCATCTGTAATGGTTTCATGCATGACAAAATAGGTTAACCTTGCTTTTTAAGAAGAATATGGTAATGCACTAATAAGGCCATGTTTAATGAGCTAATATTTGAATCTTTCATTCAAATGAGTTCACCCCCTTCTGTTTTAGCTTGCATTTGGCCAAGACACTTTCATCTTGCCATTTCATAGCATGCATCGTATTGTTGCATATTGCCATGTGTTGATTATGTTCGGTGTGACTTTCGTGGTAGGTTCTGCCTCCAAGGATAACCCCGAGTATCCGTCCGAAGGGCAGTACCCTACTACCTCTACAACAAGCAAGAAACCCATTGATCATTCCGATACAAACCCATGTTCTCGCTTCTGCTCTTGTTTACTGCATTAAGACAACGCGATTCAAACTGCTGTGTGCTACGATAGTTGAACCCTTATCCTCTGCATGACCTGCCATTGCCACAGTAACTAGATGAAACCCACTAGCATGTGTAGGAGTTGATTGAGCCATGTATGTGATTCCTACCTTGCTATGCCTGCTATGCTTAGAGTTGTGTCAGGTCTGGTTCATCTGGGTGATGGGCTAGAGTGATATGATTATGTCGGTAATGTGAGGGATGTGTTGAACATGTTTTGGTAAAGGTATCGATGAGAGGCCATGTAGGAGTACATGGTGGGTTGTTTCATTGAGACCGTCCATAAGAACTGAGATCTGTATGCGTGATTTAAGATTCAGCTACGACCACACATTGGGCCCTGAAATATGACCCCGCTCGACTTACTGACACCTCTCGCCCTCTGTCTAGGAGTTGCAACTAGTTTCTGGTGTTTGTAGGTTATGTGTTGGCGGCCGTGCGTAGCGCTGACCCTAGGGGTGGGCTATGATGCGGTAGATACACTGTGGCCGGGTAGGCCGGGCGCCCGTTTGGCGTCTCAGGACTCTGTACACATCGTTTGGGGCCGTTGAGGACACCCTGGCCGGATTTCCTTGCGGATGGAACCTGAATAGGCGATAAACCTGGACTAGAGACTTGTGAGGTTAGTCAGGTTGTGGTCTACACCCACGTCGGTTTTTCGCTTGATGTGTGCCGAGCACATGTCGTGTGCAGACGCTAAGTGGTGGAAACATGTGTGACGAAGTACACCCCTGCAGGGTATAAAACTATTCGAATAGCCACGTCTGCGGTAAAGGACTACTTGGTTGCCTTTACAGTTCATAGACAAGTTAATGGTTACTACTAAAAGACTCAAGATAAGTGTGAGTACCGAGGATGGCCCTCTCGTAGGATGACGAGAGAGGATCCCCGGTGGAGTATTGTGTTGGTGAGTAGTGAACTCGTGTGCGAAAACTATTTTACTAGTGGAGTTCCGTAGGATAGCTTAGCCAAGAGTCAAAGCTGGCTTGCTGCAATAACCCCACCACCTTCTTGAGAATGAGCATGTATAGTAGGTTCTGTTGTAAGCCTTGCTGAGTACCTTTGTACTCGTGTTTGCTTAATTACTGTTTTCAGACGACAACACGACCCCCTCCGATGGGTTCTACGTAGACCTTGACGTCGACGAGTTACTAGCCACCCAGGTGGTGATCCTGGCCATGGAGGGCCCTATGTAGATAGAGAGGCTTCGAGAAGCCTTCTTTCTTTCTAGTGTCTGTACTCAGACTAGTTGCTTCCGCATGTGCTTGTATGATTGTATGACTTGAGTGTCGGGTCATGTGACCCCAATCTGTATGAACATGTTATGTATGGCTCTCTGGAGCCTTTAAATAAAGTACTTGAGTTGTAGAGTTTTGTTGTGATGCCATGTTGTATGTACTCATATCGGGCATATTGTATGTATGATTGAAATGCTTGGTATGAGTGGGATCCGACAATCTAGTTGTTTATCCTTGGCAGCCTTTCTTATGGGGAAATGTAGTCTAGTGTTCCTCGAGCCATAGTAGTCCGCTACAGCCCGGTTCACCGGAGTCCTGCTAGCCCAGCACTACTGCTCAGGACACTTGACTGGCCGGCATGTGTTTCACGTCGTTCCTATGTCTGTCCCTTCGGGGAAATGTCACGCGGTGACATCCGGAGTCCTTACTAGCCTGCTACAGCCCGGGTTCCCCGGAGTCCTGTTAGCCCAGTGCTACAGCCCGGAATCACTCGCTGATGACCAACATGCTCGATGTGATTCATGTATGCCTGTCTCCATAGGTGTGTGCCGCGTTGGGTTCACAACTAGCCATGTCGGCCCGGGTTCTCTGTCATATGGATGCTAGCGACACTATCATATACGTGAGCCAAAAGGCGCAAACGGTCCCAGGCCATGGTAAGGCGACACCCGTGGGATACCGTGCGTGAGGCCGCAAAGTGATATGAGGTGTTACCGGCTAGATCGATGTGACATGGAATCGGGGTCCTGACAGAGTTATGCGCTATTCTTCTTTGGGCTGTCACCCTCATGGGATAGGGCGATGTAAGCCGGCAGTTTGAACCAATTTCACAGGTATGTTTTTACTTGTTATATGAATATGCGAGCTTCGATAACCCGCCCTGGTTATAGACTTTGTAGTCGCCAGGAGATATTTTGTTGGGAAATTGTGACCCGCCTTGGCTTAAACCGCTAGGTCGAATATTGTTTAAACATATGTGCATGAACATTGGAATTCATATGATCATGGGGAAGGATGATGATATTTCCTATTCACTCATTGGTAGTCAAGTGTTTCATCAATAGTTTTCAGGATAAAAACGAGAAACATGCACGATGTCATGGCAGAGTATTGTTTTTAGGCTAGCCTATTACAAGGCGTTTTACGGCCCAGAAGAATAAGTGTTTCTTCTGTGCACAAATTCTATGCGGAAGTTTGCAATTCGGCCCTTTGGTCAGTTCTCTTGTTCCTGACGGGTTGAGGACTCCGGGTCATCCTGCACCGATTCTTCGTCCTCTCCCGTCATATGGAAGTCAAATGTGTCCCAGTTGATCCCAGTTAAAGCTTTAAATATAACTTCATCATCTATGAGGGTCGACGGATCAATATCGGGAGTGAAGATGTACTTACATGTTAGCGGGATAAGATCCACGACTTCATGAACCGTCGTTGTTACTTTTGAGTTTTCCCTGGTATAAGACACCTGGTATTTGGACAAGTCAATCTCCTCAGCTAGCTTGCTTGCCAAAGGGCACATTTCCCTTACACGCGGTGAAATCTGCTGCTTCGAAGGGAGACCCGTCCTCTTTCAGGCTTGGACAGCCGGTGGCCAACTCTTCTGGGTCCAATTCTTCTTGCCATGCCTTTGCCCGGCTTAGCGCGGTGATGGCGCCGGCTCTGGCGGCTGATCGCTTTAGCTCTTCAACTCTTTGAGGCAGCACAGATAATTTATCCAGCACTTCCCTGATGAGTGAAGGTGCCTTCTTTTTATGCAAGATGGCAGATATAGCCCGTGGAGCGCGAGTGTATAACTCCTCTACAAGGGTGTATGCAGCCTTAAGCTTCATGCGCATGTCTTGACCCAGGTTGGAGTTTCTGGGGCCTGCATTAGCAAACATATTGATAAACCGGCTAATGGTTGTTATATGTTGGCGGTGAAAGATTAAAGTATAAGATTACTTACCAAAGATGGCAGTTGTCATGCTATTAATCTGATGCTTTAAGCCAGACAACTCTTCAGTCACCGGCTTAAGCGCAGCCTCAACATCTTCAACCCTTTTCAATAGAGCCACCTTCTCTATGTCCCAGTCGGTTCTCTCAGTGCTGAAATCCCTTTCAACTTTTCAATCTCCTCTAAGGCAGTTTTCAGCTCTGACTTGGCCTTCGAAGTTTCTGATTGTTGGGACTTGATGTTTTGCCGCAAATCAGCGACTTGAGATTCTTTCATATTTAATTCAGCCTACAATATACAAAGACAGACAACATTAGAATCATCTTATTTGATGTCCCAAGCATAATACAAGTATTTTACTTGGCACTTGGGGGCTAATGCATGACATCTTTTTTGCATATGAATATTTAATGACCCAGCGCATTCTTTTCAAATTGAGCTGGCTCATGGGGGCTACATATGCGGATTTTATGAAACGTGATCTTAAGTCCTGGCTTAACCATCCAGATTAAACCGACCCTTGGGGACTACTCATTTTGACTCAATGGAGATAAGCTAATATGGAGAAGCTACAAGGTGCAATATATGATGTCAAAGCCTACAGCGTGCTTAATACTTTCACATCCAGTAAACTTGGCGGCTGATATACACTTATATGAGAGGGATTTATTAGTGCTTACCTCAGAGCGCTCCTTCATCAAGTTAACCAGGCCAGCTTCAAAATCGCGACTGGTATGAAGGCGGTTCAAATAGCCCGCATGAATTTCATGGGCGTTAAACTAGGCATAACTTTCCCAGTCCAGCTTCCACTTGCCTTTGTCAGCAGTTGAGAATTCTTGTTTGGCGCTATGTTTAGAGAAGACGGTGGGGTTGCCTGGTTCAGTATAAGCCATCCTAGTAACCATAATGTCTTCAGCTTCTTCAGCAGGCTGAGCAGGACTTGGCGGCTTAGCATGGGACGCGTTAACATCCATGGTGTCCCTTGTGACATTGTGCTCTTCTAGCGGTGGATCATCAGCAGCAGCGTCAGGAATCTGATGAGAAGTTTCTGACATCATTTGCTTCTCTAGGTCAGCAGCCTGGGGATCTTCAGCCAGCTTATTTACTTTCAGCTTCTTGCTGGGCTTGGCTATACCACTGGAAATACAACACATGAAGGAGTTAATATATCAATTGTGTAAGTATGGAAACAAAGAAGTTTAATTTTATCACCTAGGAGCGACTTTGAAAAGAGGAATCTGAGTTCCAGTTGAGTCGTCGGAAGAAGAGTGAGGAGTTCCCCGATATTTGAGTCGGACGGATTAAGTGGTTGGCGAATGAGACCTGCTTGTGGATATACAGAGATTGAGTTTTGAGGCACCTCATTCTGGCGTTTGCGAGGAGCTGGTGTATTGGGTAAACTGGAGGCACCTCTTTCCACTATTCCGGGTTGTGCGGCGAACTTCATGCTGCTGTTTCTTCAAAATAAAGTTGGGATCCAAGTAAGCTAAAGGGTGAGAAAATTGTACTTTCCAGCTTGCTTGATGAACTTTCTATCTTGGGAGAGGTTCTGAGTCGGAGGAAATGATAGTTACCTCTTCAACATTCGCTTGACTTCCTTCCATGTCATCTTGAGATTTTTCAGCGTCAATAAGATGTATAAATAAAGAGCCAAGGGAGTCAAGTTCTACCTCCAACTCGTCGTCATTCAAAGTGAATAGCTCTGAGGTGTTTGTTTTCTTCTTGGCAGGATTTCTGGAAGCCTTGGTCTTGGTTCTGAACTTTTTGGCCGGCTTATCCTGGATTTTTTTGTTCCAAAAGGGGAATCAGCCTACAAAAATCAAGTAATGATGAGGAGACAGAGTGAGAAACAATGAGTTAGTAAAAATGGCTCGAAAATACTTACAGCGGGAGGCTTGTTAAGGGTGTAGAAGCGATTCAACCCCACTTTGCCGCAAGCCTCTAAACTTTCGTTGAGCAGAGTCTTCATCATATCATTCATCTGTTTATCTTCTAGATGGATTGGAGAGTAACGCAGCGGATCTTTGACATCGCCAGTATACTCACACATTAAGCCGGATCGACGGCTTAAGGGCAAGATTCTCCATGTGACCCAGCATCGAACCAGATCGACTCCGGTCAGATCATTGGCCATTAAGGCTCTAATCTTTGAAAAAATGGGCATATATTTGGCATGTTCTTCTATGCTGATCCATTTTGGGAGAGGGTGTCTGTTGCTAAGCCGACTTTCACGGTAACCCGGCAGAGGATTTTCACCCTCTGGGGATGTGTCTTGGCAGTAAAACCAAGTCTAGTTCGAGTCCTTGGGATGGCTAGGAGGTGCGGCGGCAGGAAAAGTGGTGTCTTTCCGCCTCTAAATCGAAATACCACCTAGTTCTAGGTTGGGCCCGTCTGTGAACTCGTTCTGGCAGTTCAAGTAATATAATTCCCTGAACAATTCTACTGTGGGCTCTTGTTGAAGGTACACTTTGCAGAAAACATGGAAGTTGCAGATGATTGAAACAAAGTTGGGCCCGAAATCTTGCGGATGGAGTTGGAAAAAATGCAGTACATCATGAAACAATTTTGTGCCAGGTGGAGAGAACCCCCGGAGCATGTGATCAGTAAAAACTACAACTTCGCCTTCTTTCGGATCAGGAGTGGTCACTGTTCCTGGGACTCTCTAGTGGATAACATTTTTTGTGGCTAAGACGCCCACTTGAACATGCTCGTTCAGTGTTTGCTCTGTGACCCAGGAAGCGACCTAGTTGCATGAAGTGACAGTTTTTGTCATTTTTTCCTATAGAAGGAAATATTGCCGGGTTAAGTTTATAAGGTTAAACCGGCCAATCATTAGAAAGCAAGAGTATTGTGCAAAGCCAAGTTGTATGCAGTCAATACATGATAAAAAAAGGTTGTCATGATTAAACCAGAAATTCTAGGGTATACAGATTCTGAACATGTACTGACGGCTTAAAGCGGGGCTAATGGTGTTTCGAGGGTTACGGCCTATCCTATAAGCCGCCCGCATGGCTGCAGTTCACAAGTATCTGGAGACCTATAAGTGAAATTTTTCTAGGTACTGGACAAACAGGTTCCACGGATCAGTTCAATTATTTTGGATCTACAGCAGTTCAAAAGAGAAATAAATCTCAAACTTAAGGTGGCGGCAGTGGAAGAACTCATGTATGCAGATGGGATCTTGTGCAAAAAAGGGTACCCTCTATAATTGGAAAGGATACTAAAACTACCACCGCACAACTTGAGTGTCGTGTTCAGATCCAACTACGCATTCTAAAGGGAAGAATGAAGAATAGTGAAGAACACTGATGAACGGAGGAAACCCTAGTGCAGATCTGCTATGAGGAAAGGTGAGTACTTACTTACACTGATGAACAGTGGAGGTGTGCCGTAGTTTTCTGGTCCGTTCAAGTTGATACAGCGGCCGGAGTTGGTGCTGTTGACGAAGGACGACGCCGGCGGAGCTTGGTTGCAGCGGAGTCGCGAAGAAGAAGAACATGTGAGGGCAGGGGTAAAAAGTGAAGAGGAGGACCCCCTGTCCCTATTTATAAGGAGGTCACTAGACAGCATGCGCGAGAATCAAGGAGGCCAAAAATGATTATGTGGCTATATGGACGCCTCAATTTTCAAGAGGTCTATTAAGATAAAGATCTGTTGAGATGACCTGGGCTTTGTGTGAAGTTAATGCGTAGTGATGTCATGGCGAGTTACCATGGTTTTGTGATGTGACGTCATGGCGGTTTACAGCGAATTGGAAAGGAATTGATAATGGAAGATTCTGCTAAGACGAGTGATGAAGATTGATGTGAACAAGTTCAAATCAACCTGGGGCCTAATGTTGGGGATATAACTACTAGGTATACCCTGCCCAGGAGGGGCCGGGTCATGCCATTGGCGACTTATGACGAAGAGGCCCGATAAGGTCCAAGAAGACATGAAGATGGCGGTTCATAGAGCAAGCCAATTCAAGTCCCAAGACCTGGAGATGACTTGATGCCCACGAGTGTGAGCTGCCATATGCTTAACTTGTTCTATAAGGCAGACTTAGTTAGAAACCGAGTTGGTCACGCTTGTGTGAGCCGGCCGGGACTCTGTAAGCCGCCGGGCATCACCCTGTATATAAAGGGGTGACCCAGTGATGGGTTAACCTCGATGAAGATGGTTTTTTGAGGTATCACCCTCGATGACCCTCGGCACTCGATAGTAACTATGTAGAGTTGTACAACTAAGGGGGTGTGCGGTGATGTGTCGGTCTCTGGTCGTGGATCACGTTGATCGAGTCATCGATGATGAAGCAGGGGAAACAGGGACAAGGTGGGGGTCACTGATGGATCACCAACCAACCTATACTAAGCACTTTAGGATAAGCAGGTAAGGTACTATAGCATGTTACAAAAGCAGGCCATGCATCAAAATAGGAGCAATCAATAACAGTAGGAAAATCTAATGCAAGCATGAGATAGAATGAAATGGGTGATATAGGAGTTATCAAGGGGCGGTTTGCTTGCCTGGTTGCTCAAACAAGAAGGAGGGGTCATCATCGATGCATTCGATCACAAGGGTAGCATCGGTCTCGAGGTCTACCATAGAAAAGAAGGGGAAGAAACAGTAAATACAAAGCACCCAGATGCATTACTAAGCATGATAAGACAAAAAGCAGCGCTAGGGGTGTTCTAACTCAGTGATAGGTAATACCGGCCAAGGGGGAAAACATTCAGAAAAGTTTTCCCGAAGTTTAGCATTTTTGGACAGACGAACCGGAGGGGGTGGTTGCATGTTCGTTGTGTTGGGGATGTGTGGCAGATGAACGGACTGTGTATTCAAAATCGTCTCATTTTTCTGAGCAACTTTCAGATATATATTATTTTAATTCGAGTTATAGATTATTTTTGTATTAGTTTACTAAGTTTTAACCATTTTCTGAATTTATTTTAACAGTTCTATTTAAAAAGGAATTGCTAAGTGTACCCACTATTGTACCTAGCTGGAGAGCCTGAGAGGTTGACAGTGGGACCCGGCCAACTGCCTAGTCAGCAGTTGACTGGTCAACGGGCCCTATGGGACCCTAGTGTCATTGACTGTTAAGTTAAATGATTTACTCTAATTAGTTTAATTAGCAGTGGGTCCTACTTGTCATAGATGTATTATTTAACAGGTTTATATAATCATCGCTTTAGAATAATTAGTGAAGTGGGTCCCACAAGTAGGTGACTCATTTATTTAACTTTTGTTAAACAACTTAATTAGCGAGGGGGCCCAGTGGCCGAGCCAGGAGCAGCGACGGGCTTAGAGCGTCTCCAGCCGTTGGTCCCCCAGGACGCATAAAAATCGCCCCCTGGGGGCGAGCCGGCGATACAATCGGCGCTGGGGGCGGGTTTGCGCCCAGTTGTCTCCCCCACCTCGCCCCCAGGAACCGATATTGGCCCACTTTTCTTCCCCTTTCGGCGAATAAAGGGCCCATATGGGCCAGAATAGGCCCATATTCGGCGTGGTTTGCCGTGGCTCGGCGTTCAATTATCAACATAAATAATTTTTTATCAGATATTTCATCACAGAAAAATCAAATACTTGAACAAAATAGTACAACAACAAATAGTTCAGTACAAATTATATAGTTCAACAAATAAAAACTCATATTTGATCACAAGTCGTGCCCGACGTCGCCCTTGAGCCTCCATAGGTGCTCCACCAGATCATGTTGCAGCTCATGATGCACCTGTGGGTCTCGGATCTCCTGGCGCATACTGAGGTAGGCAGTCCAGGTTGCTGGTAGCTGGTGATCAACTTCGGCTAGAGGACCCTACCTGTAGTATGGTTCAGTGTCAAACACTGGATCTTCTTGCTCGCCCTCGATGATCATGTTGTGCAAGATGACACAGCAACTCATGATCTCCCACATTTGATCTTTCGACCAGGTCTAAGCGGGGTACCGGACAGCAGCAAATTAAGATTGGAGCACACCAAAATCACGCTCGACATCCTTCCTGCAAGCCTCTTGACACTTGGCAAAGTAGGACTTCTTGCCCCCTGGCACAACGTTTGAGATAGTGTTCACAAATGTAGACCATCTTGGATAGATGCCATCAGCTAGATAGTACCCCTTGTTGTATTGCCGCCCATTGATCTCGAAGTTCACCGGAGGAGAATGACCTTCAACAAGCTTGGCCAAGATAGGAGAGCACTGCAGCACGTTGATGTCATTGTGAGTTCCTATCATACCAAAGAAGGAGTGCCAAATCCAGAGGTCCTGTGTGGCCACCGCCTCAAGTACCACACTACAACCGCCTTTGGCGCCTTTGTACATCCCCTGCCAAGCAAATGGGCAATTCTTCCATTTCCAATGCATGCAGTCGATGCTTCCAAGCATCCCAGGAAATCCTCTTGCTGCATTCTGTGCTTGGATCCGAGCAGTGTCTTAAGCATTGGGTGTTCTCAAGTATTGCGGTCCAAACATTGCCGCCACTGCCCGACATAACTTGTAGGAACACTCTATGCTGGTGGACTCGGCCATCCACACATAGTCGTTGAGTGAATCATCGGGAGCTCCGTATGCAAGCATCCTCATCATTGTCGTGCACTTCTGGATCGAGGTGAATCCAAGTTTGCCGGTGCAATCCATCTTGCACTTGAAGTAGCTGTCAAACTCCCGGATGGAATTCACAATCCTGAGGAAGAGCTTTCGGCTCATCCGATAACAACGCTGAAATGTTTTGTCGTCGCAAAGTGGAGCATCGGCGAAGTAGTTGGAGTAGAGCATGCAGTAGCCTTTGAGACGATGCCGGTTCTTTGCTTTCACCCGCCCCGGCGCCGAGCCACCTCGCCGCGGCCTTTCATTGCTCGCCAGCAGCTGGTCAAGGGCGGCGAGCACCATGAGATGCTCTTCTTCCTGGACATCGGCCTCGGCTTCCTCTTCCAGCAGCGCGGCGAGCGCTCCCTCGTCATCTGAGTCCATCACCGAGGCAGGCAAATCGCCGAACACCTTGCGCCCGGTGAGCGTGCACCCGCCGCTAAACTGCCCCTCTGCGGCCAGAAACGCCCATCTGCTGTTGGAGGGGCTGCCGCGGCAAACCTCTACTATTTTTCCACGGGGAATGGCTATCTAGCGGTGAAGGGCGGCGGGCGGCGCTGGGATATAGCTAGTGGCGGCCGAGGGCGCGGGGGGTGGAGGCGAGTCGTTGAAGAAAATCTTGACTTTTCACCTGACGTTGTGGGCCAGCCGCGCTTTTCCCTTGCGCCGGAGCCCCCGATCGCCCCCAGTGCGCCGGGTTCGGCCTACGGCCGCCGGGCGGAAAAAAGGGCCGAACCGGCACTTTTTGTCGTCCTGGGGGTGCGACTAGGGTGTTTTTTTGGCGCCGGCGCCGAAAAAGTGGCCTGGGGGCCTGTTGGGGGTGTGGCTGGAGATGCTCTTAGTGGGCGGGGGCGGCAGTAGCCACCGATGACCGACACTGCGAGCAGGGAGGGCGCGCCCAGTGGGTGGCCAGGGGCACTAGCGGCGGGCGCACAGGACGGGCCAGGGCGCAGCAGCAGCGCATCAGCTGCAGGTAGTGCGAGCGGCGACAGCCACGGCGGGCCGCTCGAGCTAGCGAGAAGGGGCGCGCACAGGCGTGGCTAGCGATCCTGCGTGGGGCAGGGGCGGCAGGGGAGGCGCGCACGGTGCGCAGCAGCGGGCACGCGGGGTCTGAGCGCGCGCGCAAGCGGGCACCGAGGCGGCGCCGGTGATGGAGGGAAGATGGGCGTTGAGGGTTGGTGGAGCCTGTGAGGAGGAGCTTGAGGATGAAGTGGTTCGGCGGGGAAGGTAGTCTGGCGAGGGGGGTCGAGCGGTAGTCGGGTTGGGCGGCAAGACGATGTCGCGGTGTCGGGAGGCTCAGGAGGCGACGTGATCGGCGTGGGGAGGGTGACGGGGGTTGCCCGATCCCGATCCAGGCATGGGGGAGGAGAGCGAGGAGAGGAGTGGAGCATGGAGGATTGAGTGGAGTGGGGGTTGGGCTCTAGGGTTCTAGGGGTGGGGTAAGCTAGGGGTGAGGGGCTGGCTGGGCTGGCCTTGTGGCCTGCTGGGCCGAGGCCCAGCTGGGGGGGGGGATGTTTACTCATTTCTTTTTAAAGGTTTTCTCTCTTCAATTCTTTTAAAACAAAAAAAGACTTATCAAATATAACATATGTTCCTAAATTAGTATAATAATTATAGGTCGTTGCCACAATTAGTTTAGCGTTTAAATAAACTAGTTTAGCATTTTTATAATCTAAATAGCATTGAAATTATTGTTTTGACCACTGTTTTAATTACTTTAGGGTATTTACACACTTTGCAATAATGTTGGTTCACCACCATAAGTATTTATGGAATATTTGCCACACGGTGAACATTTTAGTTTTGACATTTGAAAATTTTAAACTTTGACTTTGTTTTATATCTGAATTTGAATTAGTTTTTTAACCTAAGCGAGATTAGCAATAGTAATCGCGGTGATGTGGCATCATTAGTTGAGGGTTACTGTAGTTTAATTATCCGGGCGTCACAATATGAACAAACATAAATCGTTACGTTATCTTCCGTGTCCAACGTCAATAGTTTGACATAAGATATTTAATGGGGGCTCACAATCATAAAATATGTCCAACATAGTATATTTGCATGTGAATCTTCTCTTCCCTTATTAATTCTTTCTTGAATTGCATCATTGACCAATGCTATGTTTGTCAACCTTCAATAAATTTTACCACTTATACTTTTCCTTATGTGATGTCATTACTTACCATAAGATTAGCACATGACATTTTTCATTATTTCCTTTATCTTGATTGAAATAGAAAACTAAAGAAGCAAAAACTCAAACAATACTTCATTATATAACTATCACATGATTACATAGATATGGATAGATCACGAAACTAGCACTCAAAAATAGATCATACTAAACTTTTATTCAACTAAATTACGAATAGCCAAGGGTCGACCTAAGATAGGTAAAGGTAATAAAAGTGATGGTGATACGATACTGGGGCATCTCCCCCAAAGCTTGGCACAGGCCAAGGAGAGTGCCCATACCCATGTACTCAAGTCTCCTTCTTTGGTGATGAAGATGAAGGTGGAGGTGTAAATGATGTAGTATTTTTCTCCAGCTTGTGTCTGAGGCTAAAATTTTCTTCCTTGCGATCCTCATTCCCTAGCTCAAGCTTTAATACCCTTCTACATAATTCCGCCTTACTCTCCTGCAGAAAACGAGGATAAATTGGATCTTAGATTTTTTTGGTTTGTTCGGGAGGCTTGACTTCTTGAATTCCACGTGCATATCTCCAGGTTGAGGTAGTGGATCTTCATCTTCATCAGACCTATCCTCTCTTATATTCTCCATGTCAACTTCTTCCTCCTCATCTGTGGTCCAACCATAATGATCCTCCTCCCCATAGACCTTAGGGTTTGCAATAAAATTAGCGACATAGCTTTCTCCCTCTGAATCTTGAGACGACATATTTTCATATCTGCCAGAGAAACATCATGAAACAAGAACAGAGGATTTCTCCCCGATGTGGTGGTCAAATCGCCCGGGGGTATATATAAAGTTTTTTATCTTGGGAAACAAGTATATGGAAGGAAAACGGAGTCGGGAAGGTGCCCGAGGGGCCCACTACCCACCAGGGCGTGTGATACGTCTCCGACGTATCTATAATTTATGAAATATTCATGCCATGTTTACAACAATTTTATATGGTTTTGGTATGATTTGGATGGAACTAACCCGGACTGATGTTGTTTTCAGCAGAACTACCATGGTGTTGTGTCGGTGCAAAAAACCCTGGGTCCCTCGGTTTCAGCACCAAGATCATATCAGAGCAAGGGAACTTAGTTCTTGGAAGGATCAAAGTGCAGATCAAGGAGACCATGACTAGCCAAAGAGGCAAGATACAACTATGAGAAGAACCTCCCTTGTCGGGCATCCGAGCCTGGGGAGGATGGGATTACCTCCGGAAGCGAGCCCCCATATCATCCCGGCAGGCCTGCCAGGGCTTACGAAGGCAAATTGCTCCACCGCTCCACCTCATTAGCGACACAAGTCATGGATCAGTGTGTTGTCAAGCCGCAAAGTGACTAAGTGGTTGTTGTTTGCCACATGGCAGCCACTTCCTATGGAAATACCTCCAAGCGACATCCGTCCTGAGACGTGTCAAGCAAGCATGCGCGAAGCTGGCAAAACAACCCGACAGGGCCTGCCAGGCGAGCCATGATGTGACATCGAGTGGCGCATTTAATGTGCTCTGTCAGCCCACAGAGTTAGGTATGATGGCATTGTTTGCTATCTAATCAGTATGTAAAGACTAATTTGCCACTGTGGTGACCCCTTTATCTATAAAAGGAGGCCCATGGCAACCGTGGAAAGGATTCGGACCCCCCTCACACTCATACGCGCGTAGCACCCCTCGCCCGAGGCAACCTTGCCGAGAAACAGCGTCGCGCTTCTCCACCATTTTCCACCATCAATCCACCAAAGCAGGAGTAGGGTTTTACGCCTCGCGGCAGCCCGAACGTGGGTAAAACTGCCTGCGTGATCTTTGACATGCTGCGTTACACTTCTCCGTACTTTGTGCAACGTGCCCATCTCCCCACCGAACCAAAATGGGCTCTTGGTCCAATAGGTGGCCACGGTTTCCCACGACATCTTTTGCGCGACATGTAGGGGGATTACTTGGCGAACCCGAGAGCGTGAGTAGCGCCTCATCTTCACCGCCTTTTTCATCATCAATGGCTCCATCACCTATGGCGCCCAAGAAGAAGTCTGGTGCCGCAGCTCGGCCGTCCACTTCGAAGGCACCGCTGCCCGCGGCCGCCGACGCCGCTGGGAATGTGAAGGCGCATGAGGACGTGGGTGCTGCGGGGGACATGGTTGGCACAGGCGGCGTTGTCACCACCTTCCCCACGGCCGAAGCAGGAGCGGGAGGTACCAGAGAAGGACGGCATCGACAACATCCCGGCGACCACTCTCTTCCAGGTACGGGAAGAGAGATTATTCCTTCTATCCCTCCTGGCCTGGCCGAGGGGCATAGTAGTGGCCGTGACGGTCGTTCCGAGGCGAATCGCAACCCTACGGCCGCCCCCGCCATGGGTGCGGTTGCAGGACATGCACCGCCCCGAAGCAAACTGGCCCAGCCAATTCTCTGAATGTTGTCGTTGGCCCGCGCACGCCATCACTTCGTCACCACGCCATTCCAGTGACTGGTTCCCGACAATGGGAGCCCATCGCAGCCACCACCGTCACCATCAGGAGCTGGGCGATGCTACAGTCTACATCATCATCGCCGATGCCAAGCACCTCTTCGGAGGCTATGGCATGGGCCCAGCTATTGTTGAGGTTTCCATCGGCAACTGATCATACGGACGAGTGGAGAGCCACCATTCACAGTCGGATTGGTTTTGTCGAAGCTGGGGGCTCACAGCGAGCTGGCCCACCACGGCCTCCCCAAACGACGACGGCGGCTCGTACTACTAGCCATGTGGAAGGGGCCACCCTCACGGTGCAGCCCCTCCATGGCAATCAGCGCGGGAGCCACGAAATCAAGAACCCAATGATGTCTCGATGGCCTCTTCCGACCCTCGAGCACATCAATGCCAATGTCGGGCCCTGGAGGAAAGGCGGAGGGAAGGCACGCGCGTCGCCATCGCACAGTGCTACGAAAACCACCGTCGGACCAATGGGTGCGGAGGCCCCGACGTCGACGAGCCCGCGCTCGAAGATGGCCGGTTCCTTTCAAGGTTGGGTGCCCTGCCTTCAGTCGTGAGCTGTGGCAAGCCCGTTGGCCATCTGCTCACACGTTCAAGCCAGAGATACCCGAGAAGTATGATGGGAGACTGAACCCAGCAGAGTTCTTGGGCATCTACACCATCGTTGTTCAAGCTGTTGGGGGAAGAGATGAGAAGGTGTTTGCCAACTACTTCCCTTTGGTGCTCAAGCCAAACGTGAGGTCTTGGTTGATGCACCTGCCGGAGAACTCCATTTCGACCTGGGCTGACTTGTGCCATGAGTTCATTGGCGCCTTCACGGGCAGCCATCAAGAACTAGGGTGGCTTAGCGATTTGCGGCTTCTCCAATAGAAAGAATGAGAGACTCTATGATAGTACTTGAAAAGATTCAGCCGAGTCCATAGAAATATCCCGGATATCCATCTGGTAGCCGTGATAGCTGTCTTCCAATCCAATGTGCGCAACCGCATGATACGTTCCAAGATCAACGTTCGATTGCCCAAGATTATGAAGGAGCATTACACCTTGGTGGACAAGTGTTCTTGGGTGGAGGAAGGGAGGAAACTTCCTGGAGAGGAAGATTGTGTCAACGTCGACTTAGAGGATGACGATGAGTCCATCAGTCAGACGAAGATGAACAAGAAGCGCAATAAGAAGTGAAAGGATAAAGTAGTGTTGACAGTTGAGGGATTGGGCACGCCTAGTACCGGCAAGAAGGCTAAGGTCGAAACCCTCGGCAAGGAAGTTGTCGCGTGCGCTGACCGTTGGGAGGCTGTGGCTGTTGAGACGGCTGGGAAAGATGATGGACCGTATTGCAAGATTCATCGGACCAAGGGCCATGATCTCCAGGAATGTCATCAAGTTGAGCAGCTCGTCAAGAAGAAGAGGGCTGAATATGAGAAGCATTATAAGGAAAAAGGTCAGAATGGCACTGGCTGAAAGAGCCGAGGCGGTGAAGCAAATCGCCCCGGCAAGGCTCTTCAAAACCATGGAAAACCCGCCAGGGGCCAAGAGAAGGAGGATTGCAATGAGGAAAGTGTTAGAGGGGATGAAAAGGAAACCAGCGAGTAGGAGTTCCAGAAGGCCACTAACGCCCTGTGCATTGAACGGGGTGCATCTCTGCACTCCTCTCACCGCCAACTTAAACGGTGGGCATGTGAGGTCAATGTCGTGAAGCTAGTGGCAGAGTCTCGGAATCCGCTCAAATGGTTAAGGAAGCCCATCATCTTTGACGAACAGGACCATCTTGACCGCACCACCGCGGTAGGATTCTTGTCGTTGTTGGTTTCACCAACAATCCGCAACCTCAAAGTCACAAAGATGTTCCTTGACGGCGGGGCCAGGTTGAATCTGATTTCCCCAAAGGTTATCAGCAAGCTTTGGATAGTAGAGGAAGAACTCATGGTCACGGGCATGTTTCAAGGAATCAACCCCGGTAGGAGTCATCCTAAGGGAAAGATCGCGTTGCTAGTGACATTTGGAGGAGAGTTGAACTACCGGACTGAGAAGGTTGTGTTTGATGTGGTCGACCTCCCACTTCCATACAATGGAATCCTTGGAAGATAAGCTCTGGCAAAGTTCATGGTGGCATTTGATAATCCACAAGTATAGGGGATCAATTGTAGCCTCTTTCGATAAGTAAGAGTGTCGAACCCAACGAGGATCTAAAGGTAGAACAAATATTCCCTCAAGTTCTATCGACCACCGATACAACTCTATGCACGCTTAACGTTCGCTTTACCTACAACAAGTATAAAACTAGAAGTATTTTGCAGGTGTTGTTGGATAGGTTTGCAAGATAATAAAGAGCATGTAAATAAAAGCAGGGGCTGTTTAGATGAAGACACAACTAAGTTAGGTTTAGTAGAGAGCTTGTTGTCACACAAGAAAGTTATTTGTCCCTAGGCAATCGATAACTAGACCGGTAATCACTATTGCAATTTTATTTGAGGGAGAGGCGTAAGATAACATACTTTATCTTCCTGGATCATATGCACTTATGATTGGAACGGTAGCAAGCATCCGCAACTACAAAAGATCATTAAGGTAAAACCCAAACATAGCATTATAAGGCATCAAGTCCTCTTTATTCCCATACGCAAACAACCTACTTACTCGGGTTTGTGCTTCTGTTTTTCACGCCACCCACCATAAGCAAATCATGAACATATCGCAAACCCTATAGCGGGATCCCTCACGCTTGCATGACATAGAGAGCACCAAAGGACAACACCAATAATAAAACATGCAACTCAAACCAATCACGATCATCAATTAACCCATAGGACAAAACGGATCTACTCAAACATCATAGGATAGCCAGACATCATTGGGAAATAATATATAGAATTGAGCATGATGTTTAAGTAGAGATTACAGCGGGTAAAAGAGGGGTTACACTGCTACATAGAGGGGGGAAGAGCTAGTGATGACGGTGGTGAAGTTGTTGATCTATATCGTTGTCGCGATGATGGCCTCGGTGGCGTTCCGGCGCCACCGGGAGAGAGGGGGAGAGAGCATCCCTTCTTCTTCTTCCTTGACCTTCTCCCTAGATGGGAGAAGGGTTTCCCCTTTGGTCCATGGCCTCCATGGCACGGGAGGGGTGAGAGCCCCTCCGAGATTGGATTTGTCTCTCTGTCTCTCTCTGTTTCTGCGTTCCCTGATTCTGCCCTTTCACCATTTCTTAAATTTCTGGAGATCCGTAACTCCGATTGGGCTGAATTTTGGACATGATTTTTATTCGGATATTAGCTTTCTTGCGGCGAAATAAGAGCACCAACCGCCTTACAGGGTGGCTACGAGGACCCAGGGCGCTCCTGACCCACTAGGGCGTGCCCCCTGCCTCGTGGCCCCTCGTGCATCGTCTCGCATTGATTCTTATTCCCAAAAATCACATATATTCCAAAAAAATATTCATCAGTTTTTATCCCGTTTGGACTTCGTTTGATATGGATTTTCTGCGAAACAAAAAACATGCAACAAACAGGAACTGACATTGGGCACTGGATCCATATGTTAGACCCAAAATAGTATAAAAAGTTGCCAAGAGTATATGAAAGTTGTATAATATTGGCATGGAACACTAAAAAATTATAGATACGACTGAGACATATCAGCATTCCCAAGCTTAATTCTTGCTCATCCTCGAGTAGGTAAATGATAAAAAAGATAATTTTCATGTGGAATGCTACCTAGCATAATCTTGATCATGTAATCTAATCATGGCATGAATATTAAGACACGAGTGATTCAAAGTAATAGTCTATCATTTGACATTAAGACAATAATACTTCAAGCATACTAATAAATCAATCATGTCTTTTCAAAATAGCATGGCCAAAGAAAGTTATCCCTACAAAATAATATGGCCTGGCTATGCTCCATCTTCACCACACGAAATATTCAAATCATGCATAACCCCGACGATAAGCCAAGCAATTGTTTCATACTTTTGACGTTCTCAAACCTTTTCAATTTTCACGCAATACATGTGCGTGAGCCATCTATATAGCACTATAGGTGGAATAGAATATGATGATGGAGGTTGTGTGCAGAAGACAAAAAGGAGAAAGTCTCACATCGACGCGGCTAATCAATGAGCTATGGAGATGCCCATCAATTGATGTCAATGTGAGGAGTAGGGATTGCCATGCAACGGATGCACGACGAGCTATACGTGTATGAAAGCCCAGACTAGAAACTAAGTGGGTGTGCATCCAACTTGCTTTCTCATGAAGACCTTAGGCATTTGAGGAAGCCCATCATCGGAATATACAGGACAAGTTCCAAAATGAAAATTCCCACTAGTATATGAAAGTGATAGCTCAAGAGACTCTCTATATGAAGAACATGGTGCTACTCTGAAGCACAAGTGTGGTAAAAGGATAGTAACATTGTCCCTTCTCTCTTTTCTCTCATTTTTTATTACTTTTTCTCA
This sequence comes from Triticum urartu, assembly GCF_003073215.2. NCBI lineage: Eukaryota > Viridiplantae > Streptophyta > Magnoliopsida > Poales > Poaceae > Triticum > Triticum urartu. The sequence goes on from NC_053025.1 coordinate 348,070,908, forward strand.
TTTTTTTTCTTTTTTTCTTCTTTTTTTGTAGCCTTCTTTGGCCTCTCTCTCTCTTTTGGGGGTTTCTTTGGCCACTTTTATTTTGATAACCTCACATGGGACAATGTTCTAATAATGATGATCATCACACTTTTATTTACTTACAACTCAATATTACAACTCGATACTAGAACAACGATATGACTCTATATGAATGCCTCCGGCGGTGTACCGGGATGTGCAGTGATCTAGCGTAGCAATGACATCAAAAAACTGACAAGCCATGAAAACATCATGCTAGCTATATTACGATCATGCAAAGCAATATGACAATAAATGCTCAAGTCATGTATATGATGATGATGGAAGTTGCATGGCAATATATCTCGGAATGGCTATGGAAATTCCATGATAGGTAGGTATGGTGGCTGTTTTGAGGAAGATATAAGGAGGCTTATGTGTGACAGAGCGTATCATATCACGGGGTTTGGATGCACTGGCGAAGTTTGTACCGAAGAGGCTAGCAATGATGGAAGGGTGAGAGTGCGTATAATCCATGGACTCAACATTAGTCATAAAGAACTCACATACTTATTGCAAAAATCTATTAGTCATCGAAACAAAGTACTACACGCATGCTCCTAGGGGGATAGATTGGTAGGAAAAGACTATCGCTTGTCGCCGACCGCTACTCATAAGGAAGACAATCAATAAATACCTCATGCTCCAACTTCGTTACATAACGGTTCACCATACATGCATGCTACGGGAATCGCTGTCAGGACCCCGATTCCAAGTCACATCGATCTAGCCGGTAACACCTCATATCACATTGCGGCCTCACGCACGGTATCCCCACGGGTGTCGCCTTACCATGGCCCAGGACCGTTTGCGCCTTTTGGCTCACGTATATGATAGTGTCGCTAGCATACATATGACAGAGAACCCGGGTCGACATGGCTAGTCGTGAACCCAAAGCGGCACAGACCTATGGAGACAGGCATACATGAATCACATCGAGCATGTCGGTCATCAGCGAGTGAATCCGGGCTGTAGCACTAGGCTAACAGGACTCTGGGGAACCCGGGCTGTAGCAGGCTAGGCAGGACTCCGGAAGTCACCGCGTGACATTTCCCTGAAGGGACAGACATAGGAACGAAGTGAAACACATGCCGGCCAGTCAAGCATCCTGAGCAGTAGTGCTGGGCTAGCAGAACTCCGATGAACCGGGCTGTAACAGACTACTATGGCTCGAGGAGCACTAGACTACATTTCCCCATAAGAAAGGCTGCCAAGGATAAACAACTAGATTGTCGGATCCCACACATACCAAGCATTTCAATCATACACACAATATGCTCGATATGTGCAAATACAACATGGCATCACAACAAAACTCTACAACTCAAGTACTTTATTTAAAGGCTCCAGAGAGCCATACTGTAATGCCCTCGATGCGGCTATATCTCCTACGTGTCGAAGCACGACTTAGAGGCATAACCGCATTGAAAGCAATGTCGCAAGTAAGGTAATCTTCACAACAACCCATGTAAATAGATAATAGGGGAAAAGGGTACATAGTTAGCTTACACTCGCCACGTCACACAAATACATGAATAACATTACAATCATCCAATACACTCATGGTCCGACTATGGTACCAAAATAAAAGATCAACCCCAACATGCGACACGGTCCCGATCGCCCCAACTGGGCAGCACTACTGATCATCAGGGAAAGACACATAGTAACGGCGAGAGTCTTCGTCGAACTCCCACTTGAGCTCAAGCGCATCATCTGGAACGGAATCATCGGTCCCTGCATCTGGTTTGGAAGTAATCTGTGAGTCACGGGGACTCAGCAATGTCGCACCCTCATGATCAATACTATTTAAGCTTAATAGGTAAGTCAAGGTAATATGTGGAGCTGCAGCAAGCGACTAGCTTATGTGGTGGCTAACCTGTTCGCAAAAGAGAGCGAGAAGAGAAAGGCAAAGCACGAACGAAGAACTATGATCAAGAAGTGATCCTAGAACAACCTACGTCAAGCATTACTCCAACACCGTGTTCACTTCCCGGACTCCGCCAAGAAGAGACCATCACAGTTACACACGCGGTTGATTCATTTTAATTAAGTTAAGTTACATCTTATCTACAACCGGACATTAACAAATTCCCATATGCCCATAACCGCGGGCACGGCTTTCGAAAGTTCAAATCCCTCCAGGGGAGTCCCAACTTAGCCCATCACAAGCTCTCACGGTCAACGAAGGATATTCCTTCTCCCGAGACATTCCGATCAGACTCGGCATCCCGGTTCTACAAGACATCCTCGACATGGGTAAAACTAAACCAGCAACACCGCCCAAATGTGCCGACAAATCCCGATAGGAGCTGCACATATCTCGTTCTCAGGGCACACCGGATTGTCCAAGGTTCCGGTAGGTCAGCCTAGAGTTGCCCCTGGTGGCCACCGGCAGCTGACAGGTTGGACCAACACTCAGAGGAGCACTGGCCCGGGGGTTTAAATAAGATGACCCTTGAGTCCACGGAACCCAAGGGAAAAAGAGGCTAGGTGGCGAATGGTAAAACCAAAGTTGGGAATTGCTGGAAGAGTCTTATTCAAGGCGAACTGTCAAGGGGTTCCCATTATCACCCAACCGCGTAAGGAACGCAAAATCCGGGAACATAACACCGATATGACGGAAACTAGGGCGGCAAGAGTGGAACAAAACACTAGGCAAAAGGCCGAGCCTTCCACCCTTTACCAAGTATATAGGTGCATTAAGATAACAAGATAATATAGTGATATCCCAACAATAAACAATGTTCCAACAAGGAACGATCTCCAATCTTCACCTGCAACTAGCAACGCTATAAGAGGGGCTGAGCAAAGTGGTAACATAGCGAAACAACGGCTTGCTATGACATGGTGGGTTAGAGGTTTGACATGGCAATTTGGGAGGCATGAAAAGCAAGTGGTAGGCATCGTAGCATAGGCATAGCAAAAGAGCGAGCATCTAGCAAGCAAAGATAGAAGTGATTTCGAGGGTATGATCATCTTGCCTGCAAAGTTGTCAGAGTTGACTTGATCTTCGTAAGCAAACTCAACGGGCTCCTCGTTAGCGAACTCTTCTCCCGGCTCTACCCAAACAAGAAAAACAAGCAAAAGGAACACAATCAACCACGTGCAATTCTCGAACAACAAGATGCAAACATGGTATGCTATGCGGTATGCGATATGTGATGCATATGCAAGATTTGATTGGAATGATTGAACCTGGCCTCAACTTGGAAATCCAAGAGTGCCACTAGAAAGGTGAGGTGATTTCGGTTGAAATCGACATAAAGATCACCGGCAACGGATGCACGGTTTGGAAATGGCAAGCAAAACAAATATGGCACCGGTCTGCGATAATCAGCAAGTAGCCATCTAAAAGCATCAAGATAATTATGCTACTGCACTCAAACATGAAAACAAAATACATGGAAGGGATCCACTCATGATGCTTGACAAAAGATGAACACTGAGATACGGACAATTCATCCATTAACAGGTTCAAACAAGCATAACACAAGTCTGGAATTTAACATCAGGTAGCACACTTTGGAGCATGAAAACTATATCCTACAGGAACTTAACGTGGCAAAGCAAGGCATGAAATGAAGCTACTCAAAGCACTTAACAAACGTCCCTTAGTGACCTTGAGCCAAAAGGGATCGGAAAATACAATTGCAAGAATGTGAACATGGCAAAAACATAATCAGATCTCAGACTTAGTGATAAACTGGAGCATGCAAATCTGTTAACGAGTAGGCATGTTTACGAGCTCGATGCACTCACTACAGAGCATGGCATGACAAACTAAGCATACACCCATCAATAAAACATATCATAGAAGCTAGACATGGCAAGAACAACAACATAGCATGCACGGATCACTAGCAACATCCTCAGCAAAATCGCTAACAAGACAACAATCTGCCAGGAATCACGAAATAGCTAAAGTAGAGGTCGATTGACTCAAGCTAGGTTGCTCCATAAATGAAAAAAAAGACATGGATGGATATAGAACCACAATTTTAACAAATCATCCATATTGATCATGCTCAAAAGAGGCACGGATCACTAGGAAACAACATGAACATATGGCATATTGACAAAATCAGATCAAGGACCTGGTGAAATTCTAAGTCCCTGAAATCAGCATTAACGAATGCACTAATTTGCAAGCTTGTGCTAGTCACCACACATGTCACAAAAATACATGGTAAGAACCTCTGTAAATATGGCATGGCATATAACAAAACTCATGTAGAACTCAGGAGCATATCATGTACACATTAATCATGGCCAAAATGACAAATAGCTATTTGATGAAACAGATCTGACAATTTAACCACATAGCCCTCTTCCAAGAGCATTTCGGGCATCAACATTAGCTCAAATTAAAATGATGCAATGAGATCAAATTATGTAGTCTCTGAGACGAACATTTTGATATGCTACACGCGCAAATCGGAGCTACGGATGCGGAGTTACGACATGATGAAAAACGCAAATAAATTAGGGTTTCGGGAGGAAAGTCAACCGATCCCAATCTGGATCTGGAGGCGTACTGTAGCGGTGCGATTCTCGAGGCGGTGGCACTCTCGCCGGACTTGACGGAGGCGACGGCAGCCGAAGTGCGCCGCGGGGAGGAAGAAGAGGGGCCGGAGTGCGCCGGCGACGAGGGGGCGACGAGCAGGTGGCGCTGTGCTGTCGCTGGAGCTCGGCCGGCGCGGCGATCTGCGTCGGGGCGGCGAGGAAGCGAGGTCCGGCGAGGGGTGGTGCTCGCCGGCGCGGTGGCGGAGCGGGCTGGCGCCGGAGCCGAAGGCGATGGAGGAAGAGCACCCGGGCAGTGCGGGCGTGGAACGGCGGTGGCGGACGACGGGCTCGCGGGGGCCCGACTTGGGCCTCCCGGGCCGGAGCGGCGGCGGCGGGTACGGTGCCACGTGTCGCACGCCGATTAGCACTGGCACGGCAGTGGGATTCGTCCGGTGGCGGGTCGGACGTGTCCGGTGGTGGCGGGTAGAATTTTTAGGGTTTCAGGGAAGGAGACCCGAGATTTTCGTGGAGGGATCTATATATAGGCATAGAGGGAGCTAGGAAGCTCCAAATGGAGTGCGGTTTTCGGCCACACGATCGTGATTGAACGCTCTAGATGATGGAGAGGGTTTAGGTGGGTTTTGGGCAAAATTGGAAGGGTTTGGGCTGCAACACACACGAGGCCTTTTCGGTCCCTCGGTTAACCGTTGGAGTATCAAACAAAGTCCAAATGGCACGAAACTTGACAGGCGGTCTACTGGTAGTAAACCAAGGCCGCATGGAAAGTCTCGGTCCAATCTGGAAATGTTTAACCCCCACACACGAAAAGAGGTCGAAAGGGGCACCGGAGGAGATAGGAGCGCCGGAATGCAAAACGGACAACGGGGAAAATTCTCGGCTGCATGAGACGAACACGTATGCAAATGCAATGCACATGATGGCATGATATGAGATGCATGACAAAGGCAACAACACACGGAGACAAAAACCTGAACTCGAGGAAATAAAATAACTTAGCGCCGGAAACGGTAAGAGTTGGGATACATATAAGGTAAATTACATCCGGGGTGTTACAACACTCCACCACTAAGAAAGGATCTCATCCCGAGATCTGGGACTGGAAAAACGCCGGGTACTCAGAACGGAGGTGGTCCTCGCGTTCCCAGGTGGCTTCATGGTCGGAATGGTGTGACCACTTGATTTTGAGGAATTTGATTGACTTATTGCGTGTCTTTCGTTCAGTCTCTTCAAGAATAGCAACTGGGTGCTCACGATAAGAAAGGTCTTCTTGGAGATCAATGTCTTCGAAGTTGATGGTGCGGTCAGGAGTCTTGAAGCACTTGCGGAGCTGAGAGACATGGAACAAGTCGTGCACATTTGCAAAGTTGGGAGGAAGCTTGAGTTGATAGGCGAGATCGCCTCTCTTGCTGACGATCTTGAAAGGGACCACGTATCTAGGGGCAAGCTTCCCTTTGATACCGAAGCGGCGAGTACCTTTCATTGGAGAGACGCGGAGGTAAACATGGTCTCCGATCTCGAAAGCCAAATCACGATGGTTACTATCATAGTAGCTCTTCTGGCGCGATTGCGCTGCTTTGAGGTTATCACAAATGACTTTGCACATCTCCTCTGCCTCTCTAATCAAGTCATTTCCAAGAAGTTGACGTTCACCGGTCTCTGACCAGTTAAGAGGAGTATGACACTTCCTGTCATAGAGAATTTCGAATGGGGCCTTGCCCGAACTTGCTTGAAAACTGTTGTTGTAGGAGAATTCAGCATATGGAAGAAAATCTTCCCACTTCATACCGAAGGAGATAACGCAAGCCCTGAGCATATCTTCAAGAATCTGATTGACACGCTCGACTTGAGCACTAGTTTGAGGATGGAAAGCTGTGCTGAAGTGGATGTTGGTGCCCATGGCCTTCTGAAAAGAATCCCAAAACTTGGAGGTAAAAATGCTGCCACGGTCTGAAGAGATCAATTGTGGAATGTCGTGCAGAGAGACAATCCGAGAGGTATAAAGCTCCGCCAGTTGAGCTGCAGTGATAGACTCTTTGATAGGCAGAAAATGAGCCACTTTAGTGAGTTTGTCGATGACAATGAATATAGCATCATTGCCACGCTTGGACTTTGGAAGCCCAGTCACGAAGTCCATCTCAATGTGGTCAAACTTCCATTCTGGAATGGCAAGAGGTTGGAGGAGACCCGCTGGTCGTTGGTGTTCTGCCTTCACTCTTCTGCAGACATCACATTCATTCACGAACTGAGCAATCTCGCGCTTCATTTGAGTCCACCAATAAGCCTGCTTGAGGTCCTGATACATCTTCGTACTCCCAGGGTGGATAGAGAGGAGTGAATTGTGAGCCTCGTTCATAATAACTTTACGGAGGTCACCTTTAGGCACAACAATGCGATCCTCGAAGAAGAGAGTATCCTTGTGATCAAGGCAATAGCACTTGTACTTGGGTTGACTCTTGGCAATCCCAATCTTCACCTTCTTCCCCATAGCATCAAGAAGTTGAGCCTGATGAATCTGATCTTCCAAGGTAGGAGAGACTTGAAGGTTGGCGAGGAAACCTTGAGGAACAACTTGCAGATTGAGTTTGTGGAAAGCTTCACAAAGCTCGGGTTGGTAAGGCTTGATAATCAGACTGTTGCAGTAAGCCTTCCTACTCAAAGCGTCAGCAATCACATTGGCCTTGCCTGGAGTATACTCGATACTCGGATTATACTCTTGAATCATTTCGACCCAACGAGTCTTCCTGAGGTTGAGATTAGGCTGAGTGAAGATGTACTTGAGACTCTTGTGGTCAGTGAAGATGTCCACTTTTCTTCCCAATAAGAGATGTCTCCAAGTCAAAAGAGCATGCACAACTACCGCCAACTCGATGTCATGAGTGGGGTAGCTCTTCTCGTTGGGCTTCAACTGGAGAGAGGTATAAGCCACAACTTTCTTCTCTTGCATCAACACTGCACCAAGACCTTGAAGAGAGGCATCACAGAAGACCTCGAACAGTTTGGATTCATCAGGAGGAGTCAGAACTGGAGCAGTGACCAATTTCTCTTTCAAAGTGTTGAAAGCCATGTCACATTCCGGAGACCAAACGTACTTGACGTGCTTCTGGAGAAGGTTTGAAAGAGGCTTCGCGATCTTTGAAAAGTTCTCAATGAACCTTCGACAGTAACTTGCGAGACCAAGGAAGCTGCCGAGTTGCTTCACGTTCTGAGGTGGTTCCCAATTCACAATTGCAGACACCTTCTCAGGATTCACCGCTATGCCCTTGGCAAAGATGATATGCCCAAGATAAAGAACCTCATCGAGCCAAAACTCGCACTTTGAGAACTTGGCGTAGAACTGATGTTCCCTGAGCTTATCGAGCACCAAACGCAAGTGCTTGGCATGATCTTCCTTGTTCTTCGAAAAGACCAGAATGTCATCGAGGTAGACCAAGACAAAGTCATTTGTATAAGGGTTGAAGATGAAGTTCATCATGCGAGAGAAAGTCGGAGGAGCGTTGACGAGGCCAAAAGACATGACAGTGTATTCATATGAACCATAGCTTGTTCTAAAAGCCGTCTTGGGAATATCTTGCTCACGGATTCGAATCTGGTGATAGCCCATACGGAGATCAAGCTTGGAGAATACTTGGGCACCTTTGAGTTGTTCGAACAGCTCATTGATGTTGGGAAGTGGGTACTTGTTCTTGATAGTCTTCTTGTTCAATGGACGGTAGTCAACACAGATTCGGTCCGTTCCATCCTTCTTCTTCACAAAAAGAACTCCACAACCCCACAGAGAAGAACTAGGTCGGATGAGACCCATTCGCTCTTGAATATCGAGTTGCTTCTTCAGCTCCTTCAACTCTTCAGGTCCAAGCTTCTAAGGCAGTTTGCAAACAGGTTCGATGCCAGGCTCAAGATCAATGACGAATTCAACTAGCTGGTGCGGAGGCATTCCTGGAAGATCTTCTGGAAAGACGTCTTGATATTCGCAAACGACTGGAATTTGAGAGATGGCATCCAGTTCACCCTTCTCGTTGAGAGAAAACAGACGGATGGTATCATCACGAGCGGCAAAGACAATTGCATCCTCAGACGAATGAGTCAATTGAATCTGCCTGGCAGCACAATCAAGTTGAGCCTTGTGCTTAGAAAGCCAATCCATTCCGAGAATAAGATCAATTTCCGAGTCACCAAGAACCGTAGGAGAAGACAGAAACTTGTAGTCACCCAAAGTGATAGTAACATCCGGAACAATGGAGTTTGCATTCATGCGCCTACCGGGAGTGACAACTGCTATTGGTCTAGGCAAAACTTGCAAAGCCAACTCATGGTTAGATGCAAACAGTCTTGAGATGAAACAATGCGATGCACCAGTGTCAAAAAGAACTTTTGCAGGAATATCGTTAACAGGAAGGTTACCCATGATGACATCTGAACGAGTCCTCTGCCTGAGCTGCATTCATCAAATTGACCTTGGCGTGCTTGGGGTTATGCTTGACCACAGCTGTACTTGCCGATCTCACAGGAGGAGGAGGAGGGAGACGCCTCTGATTGAAGCATTTGTTGGCATAGTGACCCTTCTGTTGGCACTTGTTGCACGTGACCTCTGAAAGCGGACGGTGATACGGAGCACTCGATCTTGAAGCTTGAGACAAAGTCTTGTTCTGAAAGCTAGGGTTGGGTGGGTGGGAAGATCCACTGCCACCTTTGCTCTTCTGCTGATAAGGCTGACGGAACGGAGGAGGAGGAAGCAAATACTTCTACTACTTAGCCACTTGAGTTGACGAAGAAGGAGTAGTATCTCTGACTCGCTTCTTGGAAGCATCGCAGTTAAGCTGAGCAGTCTCTTGCTTCATTGCCATGTTGTAGAACTCATCGTACCTCATGGGCTCAAAGAGGACAAGAGCTAGCTGGATTTCTTCTCTGAGACCACCCCTGAACTAGTATATCATGCTCTTCTCGTCAGGGACGTCCTGCTTAGCAAAACGGGCGAGCTTCTGAAACATCTTGTTGTACTCGTAGATAGACATAGAGCCTTGCTTCAGGTTGCGGAATTCCTCACGCTTGCTTTCAACCATGCTCTGAGGAATATGATGAGCTTTGATGTCTTGACGGATTCATCCTAGGTAATCACACGGCCTCCTCTGGAATCTTTGTACTGCTAAAACCATTCGGCAGCTTGGTCTTTGAGTTGGAAGGAAGCGAACTTGACAAAATCCTCAGGCCTAACGTTACTGCACTCGAAATGCTTGCATAAGTCCACGAGCCAATCATTAGCGTATGTTGCCTCAACACAATTGCTGAAGGTCTTTGGCTGGTTAGCAAGGAACTGGTTGAGTGTAGCGAAGTGATTCTGATTGTTGCCTTGGTTCCCATGGTTGCGCTCTTGAAGAAGTTGCATGATCAGCTGCGTGTTTGCATTGGTAGCGGCCATCACAGCTTGCCATGCCTCCGGAGGTGGAGGTGGTGGTGGCGGATCAGGATTCGGAGTCGTGCGCGTTGGAGGAGCCATCCTGAAGAGGTTGACATCCATTAGCACATTGATAGACAAATATTGAAGCTGAATCAAACGGGTTGAAATTGCAACAAATAGTCTTCACATCTGAACAAAATGAACGAATGCATTCCAATTGAAATGGTCACATATCCTTAAATTGAGAAGCCACTTAGAATTGAGGAAGAAGAATAAAAAACAACAAGGTACGGACCAAGAATGAATACTCGGTAAAGATCACCCAATCTCAAACCAAATATCCGTGGAAGAAGAACTAGAGCTACAAGAATTCCCACCTATGAAACTCCCGAACCTTTCCGGTTATGCAATCAGGTGTTGGGGATACAGGGGAAGCATAATATCTCACCCAAATCTAGCAAATCCTACATCCAGCTGTATCCATCCTTCAACACATAACCGAGAAAAACTTCGGAAATCGTCTACCTCAAGCTTCGAAAAGCATCCGTTATACAAGTTATGGCAATACTCCCGAACTCCCGCCCTAGTACTAGGTGGCATCGAGGTTATCTCACCAACAATTGCATAAAAGAGATTTTCGATGTCGGCGAAACTAAACTCAGGTATTCCAGAACTGCAACGATAAAATTGTGATGACAACACGTCAGAGCTCAACTCCCCGGGACACTGCCACAACCCCTAAATGACAGGAGGCACCAAGAACAATGTTCTCGTCACAAATCGATCGGAACGATTCCAAGATACCCGCGTGATCCTAAAAAAATTTAGTGAAATTTGAGAAGAGAAGAGTCAAAACTCTACGTCAGGATGCCTTACCAGAGCGATGAAGGGACTGGGGAGTAAAAAGAATTCCTAAACTCTTCGACATATAATTCCTAAATTACTCAAAACATTTTTCTAGACTCAACAACGCCAGCTAATTCGATCAAGCAGGAGGGCTCCTAAGGTCAGGGAAGGCTCTGATACCAACTTGTAACGCCCTCGATGCGGCTATATCTCCTACGTGTCGAAGCACGACTTAGAGGCATAACCGCATTGAAAGCAATGTCGCAAGTAAGGTAATCTTCGCAACAACCCATGTAAATAGATAATACGGGAAAAGGGTACATAGTTGGCTTACACTCGCCACGTCACACAAATACATGAATAACATTACAATCATCCAATAAACTCATGGTCCGACTATGGTACCAAAATAAAAGATCAACCCCAACGTGCGACACGGTCCCGATCGCCCCAACTGGGCACCACTACTGATCATCAGGGAAAGACACATAGTAATGGCGAGAGTCTTCGTCGAACTCCCACTTGAGCTCAAGCACATCATCTAGAGCGGAATCATCGTTCCCTGCATCTAGTTTGGAAGTAATCTGTGAGTCACGGGGACTCAGCAATCTCGCACCCTCGCGATCAATACTATTTAAGCTTAATAGGTAAGGCAAGGTAATATGTGGAGCTGCAGCGAGCGACTAGCTTATGTGGTGGCTAACCTGTTCGCAAAAGAGAGCGGGAAGAGAAAGGCAAAGCACGAACGAAGAACTATGATCAAGAAGTGATCCTAGAACAACCTACGTCAAGCATTACTCCAACACCGTGTTCACTTCCCGGACTCCGCCGAGAAGAGACCATCACGGTTAGACACGCGGTTGATTCAGTTTAATTAAGTTAAGTTACATGTTATCTACAACCGGACATTAACAAATTCCCATCTGCCCATAACCACGGGCACGGCTTTTGAAAGTTCAAATCCCTCCAGGGGAGTCCCAACTTAGCCCATCACAAGCTCTCACGGTCAACGAAGGATATTCCTTCTCCCGAGACATTCCGATCAGACTCGGCATCCCGGTTCTACAAGACATCCTCGACATGGGTAAAACTAAACCAGCAACACCGCCCAAATGTGCCGACAAATCCCGATAGGAGCTGCACATATCTCGTTCTCAGGGCACACCGAATTGTCCAAGGTTCCGGTAGGCCAGCCCAGAGTTGCCCCTCGTGGCCACCGGCAGCTGACAGGTTGGACCAACACTCAGAGGAGCACTGGCCCGGGGGTTTAAATAAGATGACCCTTGAGTCTGCGGAACCCAAGGGAAAAAGAGGCTAGGTGGTGAATGGTAAAACCAAAGTTGGGCATTGCTGGACGAGTTTTATTCAAGGCGAACTGTCAAGGGGTTCCCATTATCACCCAACCGCGTAAGGAACGCAAAATCCGGGAACATAACACCGATATGACGGAAACTAGGGCGGCAAGAGTGGAACAAAACACTAGGCAAAAGGCCGAGCCTTCCACCCTTAACCAAGCATATAGGTGCATTAAGATAACAAGATAATATAGTGATATCCCAACAATAAACAATGTTCCAACAAGGAACGATCTCCAATCTTCACCTACAACTAGCAACGCTATAAGAGGGGCTGAGCAAAGCGGTAACATAGCCAAACAACCGATTGCTAGGACATGGTGGGTTAGAGGTTTTACATGGCAATTTGGGAGGCATGAAAAGCAAGTGGTAGGCATTGTAGCATTGGCATAGCAAAAGAGCGAGCATCTAGCAAGCAAAGATAGAAGTGATTTCGAGGGTATGATCATCTTGCTTGCAAAGTTGTCAGAGTTGACATGATCCTCGTAAGAAAACTCAACGGGCTCCTCGTTAGCTAACTCGTCTCCCGGCGCTACCCAAACAAGACAAACAAGCAAAAGGAACACAATCAACCACATGCAATGCTCGAACAACAAGATGCAAACATGGTATGCTATGCGGGATGCGATATGTGATTCATATGCAAGATTTGACAAGGAATGATTGAACCTGGCCTCAACTTGGAAATCCAAGAGTGCCACTAGAAAGGTGAGTTGATTTTGGTTGAAATAGATATAAATATCACCGGAAACGGATGCATGGTTTGGAAATGGCAAGCAAAACAAATATGGCACCGGTGTGCGATAATCAGCAAGTAGCCATCTAAAAGCATCAAGATAATTATGCTACAGCACTCAAACATGACAACAAAATACATGGCAGGGATCCACTCATGATTCTTCACAAAAGATGAACACTGAGATATGGTCAATTCATCCATTAACAGGTTCAAACAAGCATGGCAAAAATGCAAACGATAACAGCTTTCAGACTTAGTGAAATTAACACAAGTCTGGAATTTAACATCAGGTAGCACACTTTGGAGCATGAAAACTATATGCTACAGGAACTTAACATGGCAAAGAAAGGCATGATATGAAGCTACTCAAAGCACTTAACAAAAGTCCCTTAGTGACCTTGAGCCAAAAGGGATCCGAAAATACAATTGCAAGCATGTGAACATGGCAAAAACATAATCAGATCTCAGACTTAGTGAAAAACTGGAGCATGCAAATCTGTTAACGAGTAGGCATGTTTACGAGCTTGATGCACTCACTATAGAGCACAGCACGACAAACTAAGCATACACCCATAAAGAAAACATATCATAGAAGCTAGACATGGCAAGAACAACAACATAGCATGCACGGATCACTAGCAACATCCTCGGCAAAATCGCTAACAAGACAACAATCTGCCAGGAATCACGAAATAGCAAAAGTAGAGCTTGATTGACTCAAGCTAGGGTGCTCCATAAATGCAAAAAAATACATGGATGGATAGATAACCACAATTTTAACCAATCATCCTTACTGGTCATCCTCAAAAGAGGCACGGATCACTAGGAAACAACATGAACATATGGCATATTGACAAAATCAGATCAAGGACTTGGTGAAATTCTAAGTCCCTGAAATCAGCATTAACGAATGCACTACTTTGCAAGCTTGTGCTAGTCACCACACATGTCACAAAAATACATGGTAAGCACCTCTATAAAGATGGCATGGCATATAACAAAACTCATGTAGAACTCAGGAGCATATCATGCACACATTAATCATGGCAAAAATGACAAATAGCTATTTGATGAAACAGATCTGACAATTTAACCACATAGCCCTCTTCAAGAGCATTTCGGGCATCAGGATTTGCTCAAATGAAAATGATGAAATGAGATGAAATGATGTACTCTCTGAGACAAACATTTTGATATGCTACACGCGCAAATCGGAGGTACGGATGCAGAGTTACGACATGATGATAAACGCAAAAAATTAGGGTTTCGGGAGGAAAGTCAACCGATCCCGATCTGGATCTGGAGGCGTACTGTAGCGGCACGATTCCCAAGGTGGCGGCGCTCTCGCCGGACTTGATGGAGGCGACGGCGGCCGGAGTGCGCCACGGGGACGAGGAAGAGGGGCCGGAGTGCGCCGGCGACGAGGGGGCGGCGAGGAGGTGGCGCGGCGCTGTCGCCGGAGCACGGCCGGCGCGGTGATCTGCGTCGGGGCGGCGAGGAAGCGAGGTCTGGCGAGGGGCGGCGCTCGCCGGCGCGGTGGCGGAGCGGCCCGGCGCCGGAGCCGAAGGCGAAGGAGGAAGAGCACCCGGGCGGCGCGGGCGTGGAACGGCGGCAGCGGACGACGGGCTCGCGGGGGCCTGACTTGGGCCTCCCGGGCCGGAGCGGCGGCGGTGGGTACGGTGCCACATGTCGCGCGCCGATTGGCGCTGGCACGGCGGCGGGTAGAATTTTTAGGGTTTTAGGGAAGGAGACCCGAGATTTTCGTGGAGGGATATATATATATAGGCATAGAGGGAGCTAGGAAGCTCCAAATGGAGTGCGGTTTTTGGCCACGCGATTGTGATCGAATGCCCTAGATGATGGAGAGGGTTTAGGTGGGTTTGGGCCAAATTGGAAGGGTGTTGGGCTGCAACACACACGAGGCCTTTTCGGTCCCTCGGTTCACCGTTGGAGTATCAAACGAAGTCCAAATGGCACGAAACTTGACAGGCGGTCTACCGGTAGTAAAACCAAGGCCGTGTGGCAAGTCTCGGTCCAATCCGGAAATGTTTAACCCCCACACACGAAAAGAGGTAGAAAGGGGCACCGGAGGAGATAGGAGCGCTGGAATGCAAAACGGACAACGGGGAAAATGCTCGGATGCATTAGACGAACACGTATGCAAATGCAATGCACATGATGGCAGGATATGAGATGCATGACAAAGGTAACAACACACGGAGACAAAAACCCAAACCCGAGGAAATAAAATAACTTAGCGCCGGAAAAGGCAAGAGTTGGGATACATATAAGGTAAATTACATCCGGGGTGTTACACATACATAACATGTTCATACAGATAGGGTCACATGACCCGACACTCAAGTCATACAAGCATACAAGCACATGCGGAAGAAAATAGTTTGAGTACAAACACTAGAAAGAAAGAAGGTTTCTCGAAGCCTGTCTATCTACGTAGGGCCCTCCATGGCCAGGATCACCACCGGGGTGGCAAGTCACTCATCGACGTCGAGGTCTACATAAAACCCATCAGAGGGGGCGGTGTTGTCATCTGAAAACAGTAATTAAGAAAACATGAGTACAAAGGTACTCAGCAAGTCTTACATCAGAACCTACTATACATGCTCATTCTCAAGAAGGTGGTGGAGTTATTGCAGCAAGCCAGCTTTGACTCTTGGCTAAGCCATCCTACGAGACACCACTAGTAAAATAGTTTTCGCACACGAGTCCACTAATCACCAACACAATACTCCACCGGGGATCCTCCCTCGTCATCCTACGAGAGGGCCATCCTCAGTACTCACACTTATCTTGAGTCTTTTAGTAGTAACCATTAACTTGTCTATGAACTGATAGGCAACCAAGTAGTCCTTCACCGCGGACACGGCTATTCGAATAGATGATGTTAACCCTATATGGGTGTACTTGTTCGTACACGCTCTCACCACTTACCGTCGTTTACATGACATGTACTTGGCAACCTTCAAGCGGAAGCCCAACGAGGGTGTCGGCCATGGCCTACCTAAACACTCAAGTCTCTAGTCCAGGTTTATCGCCTATCCAGGTTCCATCCGCAGGGAGTCCGGCCGAGGTTTCCACATACGGCCCCGAACGATGTGAACAGGGTTCCCGAGACACCAAACGGGTGACTCGGTACACCATGCCACGGTGTATCTACCGCATCATAGCCCACCGCTAGGGTCAGCGCTACGCACGGCCGCCAACACATAACCTACAAACACCAGAAACTATTTGCAACTCCTGGACAGAGTACTAGGGTGATTAAGAAGCCGAGAGGGTCAATTAAGGATCCCAATGCATGGTAGTAGCTGATTCTTAAAATCACACATACAGATCTCAGTTCTTAGGAACGGCCTCAATGAAACAACCCACCATGTACTCCTACATGGCCTCTCATCATTACCTTTACCAAATCATGTTCAACACATCCCTCACATTACCGACATAATCATTTCACTCTAGCCCATCACCCAGATGAACCAGACCTGCCACAACTCTAAGCATAGCAGGCATAGCAAGGTAGGAAACACAAACATGGCTCAATCAACTCCTACACATGCTAGTGGGTTTCATCTAGTTATTGCAGAGGATAAGGGTTCAACTACCGCAGCACACAGCAGTTTGGAACGTTCTTGTCTTAATGCAGTAAATGAGAGCAAAGACGAGAACATGGGATTGTATTGATATGATCAATGGGGCTGCTTGTCTGATGGAGTGGTAGTAGGGTACTGCCCTTCAGTTGGATACTCGGAGATATCCTTGGCTGCAGAACCTACCACGAAGGACACACATAACATAATCAACACATGGCAATATGCAACAATATGATGCATGCTATGACATGGCAAAATGATGTGTCCTGCCTAATGCAATGTGAAACAAGTTGAAATGGGTCCATTTGAATCAAAGATTCAAATGAAAGTTAAAGTTCTTATGCATACTAAGTGTATTAGCTTGTTTCACCTAAACAGCAAGGTTAAAGTGTTTTGTCATGCATGAAGCCACTACAGATGGATAGATTGAATTTTTCTGATTATTTTTCATATATAATTTGTTTGATTTGGAGCTATGGTTGATTTTCTATGATTTTTAGAATATTAAGCTATTTTCTGGAATTTCCTATATAAGAATAAATCCAGAAAAATGAGTAATTGCGTCAGCACTGCATCACTATGACGTCAGCGAGTCAAAGGCGCCAGCCTAGGTCAAACCTGACTGGTGGGCCCCGTTTGTCAATGTCTCTGCTAACTAACAGAATTAAGTTAGTACTAACTACCAGTGGGGCCTGGGCCCACATGTCAGCGACCTAAACTAACTAAAATTAGTTAGTACTAATCCTAACCTAATTAACAGGCCGGCCCCACCTGTCATAGGCTCAGGGGCAAAGTCAACCTGGCCCACCCAGTCAAGTCCACGGGTCAAACCCGCCGGCGAGGCCAAACGTGGCGGAGGGGCTCGGGTTTGCGTCTCCGGCGACCAAATCGACGGCGGAGAGCAGCTACGTGACGCGGGGAGCAAGCCGCATCATTTGGTGGTGGAAGTGGAGCTCGGGGAGGCCGGGAACAACTCCGGCGATGACCTTGGCGGTCGCCGGAGCTCGGGTGAGGATGAAGCCGAGGCTAAGGGGCACGGCGAGGCACGTGGAGCGGTGCTACGGGCTGCTTGGGCCGCGACAAATGCGATGGCGTGCTCGGAATCGAGCCAGCGTGGCTATGGCCACGACGGCGACATGCAGAGGCGGCGGCGCATGCGGGCGAGCTCGGTGTGGTTGCTATGGTGCACAAGAAGGCAAATGGGGAGGATGGGGAGGTGCAGCAGCTCACGGCGGTGTCCCTGCTCTACCTACTAGCAGAGGTAGGTGATGACTGGCACAGGCCAGATGGGCCGGGCCAGCCACGTAAGTGGTCTCTGGCCTTTCTCTGTCTCTCTTTTCCTGTTTTGTTTTCTTTTTCTATTTTTCTGTAACTTTAGGGCTTTATTAAAAATACTTAGGCACTTACTAAAATCCTGAAAATAATTGTGGGCTCTGTTGGGATTATTCCTAACAGCACTCACTTAAATCCAGAATTATTTGGGCATTCAAAATATTTTATAGCATTTAAATGCCCAAATTCAAATACTAATGAATTAATCCAATGAATCCAGAATGTCCTAGGAAAGAGTGCACCATTTTTGCCAGGGGTTTTAGCCCAAGCTAGAAATGATGAACATTTTGTGAAGGGCATTTTGGGTTCAGTGAAACCAATTTTAGTAAACCCTAGTTGGTTTAAGGGGGGTGCTGGGGGTTCTGCTATCCCCATTTCATATTTCTAGGAAAATTTAAACATGATGCAAGCACTCTAATGCATGAACTAGCTAGGGTGTGACAACTCACCCCCACTCAAAAGAATCTCGTCCCGAGATTTAGGATCTGTTGGGAAGAAGGTGGGGTACTCGAGTCGAAGACGATCCTCCCTTTCCCAAGTGGCTTCCTTCTTAGAATGGTGTGACCATTGAACCTTGAGAAACTTGATATTATGGCGTCGAGTGGTACGCTCGACTTGATCAAGGACACGAACAGGATATTCCCGATATGAGAGGTTATCTTGTAGATCAAGTGTTTCATGGTCCACTCCACGGATAGGATCCGCGAAGCAACGCCTAAGTTGAGAAACGTGGAAGACATCGTGAACTGTGGAAAGATGCGGAGGTAGTTCCAATTGGTAGGCAACTTCTCCTTGTTTGGCAAGAATGCGAAAGGGTCCAATGTAACAAGGAGCCAATTTGCCTTCGATACCGAAACGATGGGTTCCCTTTAACAGAGTAACCCGAAGGTAAGCCTTCTCGCCAACTTCATAAGTCATGAGCTTATGTTTACAATCATATTGGCTCTTTTGACGAGATTGGGCTGTTTTCAATTTCTCACGAATAACGCGAACCTGCTCTTTTGCTTCCTGAATCATATCCGGGCCAAAGAGTTGTCTTTCCCCGGTTTCTGACCAGTTAAGAGGCGTTTGACATTTTCGTCCATAAAGAACTTCGAAAGGAGCTTTGCCCAAGCTAGATTGATAACTATTGTTATAAGTGAAATCCGCGAATGGAAGGCATTTCTCCCAACCCATTCTGAATGAGATGACAGAAGCTCGGAGCATATCTTCCAGAATTTGATTGACTCACTGTCGGTGGGAACGACACCTATGGGATCACGAGAATCCCTACTGTGGTTAGCGGGGCGCGGGGTCGTGAGAAGAGAGGATCAAACAGATAGCACATGGTTCGTTTATCCAGATTCGGGCCGCGAGGATGCGTAAAACCCTACTCCTGCTTTGGTGGATTGTATATCTGTGTTCTTGAGCTAGCTATGGGGCGTGAGGAGCTCCAAAAAGCCAAATCCTTCTCCTGGTCGCCTCGGGCCTCCTTTTATAGAAAAAGGGGTTGCCACAGTGGCACACAGGAGGTGGAAAGGGTACAGTGATGCGAGGTTATCCCTCGCATTACATGACAAGGCGCATTTAATGCGTCTTGTTTAGGTGTCCTTGCTTTATCGGGGACGGGGGAGAGATCTGTCTCGTCCGTCGCCGCTCCTTCTTGTGTCGACATGCGCCCTGGCCAGCGATGCCTGCGATGCCATGTAGGTAGGCAGGCAGCTGAGGTGGCGCAGTGGTGGGTCTTTACGAAGATCTGCATGCCACCACGCAGGTGCCTTCCCAGCTGGTCGGGTCGGCAGCTGCATGCGAATGGCGGTGGAGGTTTAGTCGGCGTGGGCCTGGTGGTGGTCCTGCGGATGTCCTTGGCAAGGGCCTTGACGGGGCCCCGGCAAGGGTTTTGCCGAGGCGCCTCCTGTCATCCCCGGCAAGGTGCTTTCCGAGGGCCTTGTGGTTTTCCTCGGTTGGGATCCCGCCAAGGGTCGTCATCTTCTATAGTGTGTATCTGATCTTGAATGTCTTCACAAAGATCTACATGCCACCATGGGGATGTTTCCCGAATCCTTGCCCCATGGGGGCAGTGGACTCAAGGGTGATTTGCTCCGTAGGTGTGGGGCAAGTTGCCGCGGCAAGGGTCTTGCCGGGGTTGCTAAAACTGTCTCCCGGCAAGGATCTTGCCAGGGGAGTCCGTTTCGTCCCCTTTGCTATTCGTGGTCTTGGCCTTGGCGTCGTTCTAGTTCTCTTGAGCTTCGGTCTTACGCTGGCTCACCTCCCTTGCCTTGCTTGGTGTGGTGGTGCCCGTGGCTCAGACTGCCCGTGCACAGTTATAGGGGTACAAAAAGTGTACCCCTCTTTTTGTACACCGATAGGAGCCCCCGGGCCTGGGCCACACATAAGCGCAACGCGTTGTTGGGCTAGGCCCAAAAACGGTGCGCCGGCAGGCGGGGCGGTTTTTACCGTGGTAAGGTTCTTCGCGCGTTGCGCTTCCCACGACTCCCGCGCGTGGCGTGGCGTGGGGAGGTGCATGTGACGTGGGCAGCATGCGTGGGTTGGTTCCCGCGGGCATGCGTCACACCATAGTTAATGTGAAAGGAGGCAGCCCGTGTTTTCCCCCATAAAAAAAGGAATAACCGCGGGCGCGCTGCTCACTTTCTCCTCTTTCCTCGTGCCTTTTCCAATCTCAGAGCCGCCGTTTCCTCTCTTCCTTCCTTCCTAAGCTTCCGCCGTCGCCCGCCGTCGTTGCTTCGCCATCCCCCTTCCTCAGCCCTCTAAACTTCTTGGGCGCCAAGGATGCTGCCGAGGACACCGCTGCGGGGCCGCCAAGGCGACCGGTGAGGCTTCTGCCGAGGGCGCCAATGGTGGGCCTGCCAGGGAAGCCGGTAAGGCCACTGCCGAGGAAGAGGTGGTTGATGATCAGCCTCCCTCCTCCTCAACCTCGGGCCCCGGCAGATATATGAAGGTGGGTGACGATCTTTTCGTCCATCTCCCAGGGGCGTCAAGTTCCCGAGCGCCCGCCGAAGGGGAAGTCTTTGACGGCGAGGTGCTTACCGCCACCGGGCTCGAGGTTGTCGATGAGCCGGGCGTTGGCGGTGATGGTTCTCCAGAAGAGCAGCTTTTCCGCGCTATGGGGGCCAACTTCCGAAAACTCCAGGCGCTCTACCGTGTCCGTCTGGACAAGGTTAAGTCCAGGACGGCAATGGTGGACCAGGCGGAGGTGGATTTCAAGGCGCGCGTTGCTGAGACGCAGACCTGGTTCCACCAGACTCGCGAGGAGCAGAGGGCCTTTCAGGAGGAATTGGCCAAGCGCAATGTCGAGCTCACCATGAAGATGGCTGACATCGAGAAGGCCCAGGAAAAGGTGGCGAACTTGGCTGCCGCGCCCGAGGCCGTCCGGAACCAGCATCAAGCCGCACTGGATTCCCAGGAAGAGGACCTCACCATGAGTGAGGCGAAGCTTGCCGCATCACTCCGTGGCAAGGATGAGGAGCTCGAGGCCCTTGTCGCGCGGCGGACTCGTGAGCTGGAGCAGAGGCACAAGGAGGCACTCGATTCCCAGGCTCTGGCCCATGCCGGCAAAGTAAGGGAGTTGGAGGTGGAGCGGGACGAGCTGAAGGAGCAGGCCCTCAAGCTGTCCAACGAGAAGAGCACGCTCAACAGCGCCTTGGCGGAGGTGCAAGGAGCGGTCATCAGCAGGACTGGGGAGCTCTTCGAAGCGCAAAACTCCGTCAGAGATCTCAAGCTGAAGCTAGAGGATCTCGAGAAGATGTTGTCGGAGAGCAGGGCTCGGGAGGAGACCTTGACCAGGAGTCTGGAGGAGGAGAAGCAGCTGCGGGCGAACGAGGCCGCCTCCCACCAGGAATATGTGGCGGGCGAGAACAGATGGATCAGCCGTCTGGAGGACGTCGCCGGCAGGGTCACCTCGCAGTTGGCCACCATGGGGATGCCAAACGTGAGGTACGCCCCTAAGCGCAGTGGGACCGTCAACACCAAGCTGACCCAGTTCTTCGAGGGCGTCCTTGGAGCCTTGACTTATCTTCACTCCAACCAAGCGGCCATGTTGGCTGGGGAAGCCCGGCGACTTTGCCGGGGGGTCATGACCAAGGTCCTCAACAAGATGGCGTACTGGAATCCCGACCTCGACTTCGATGCCGCGATGGATAGCTTGCCGGATGGTACTGACCTCACAGTGCTCAAGGAGCGCATCAAGCCCGTCATCAGCAGCATCGACGAAATCAAGAGGGTGGAAGGCCAGCGCCGGGATTAGGCATCCCGTTCTTCACCGCCGCTGCAGGTTCACGACCAAGACAAATTTCATCTTCAGTTAGAACCGCAGCAATGATGTGATGTAATATAACTTTGCAGTACTTTTGGGATTATGCATGCTATTTTCCTGTTTGTTGCCTCTTTGTACGTCCACACTACGCCAGCTGGGAAAGCTTGCCGGCGTGGAAACCCAAGGCGGCGTCTTGGGGACGGGTCCCCATTGGCCTACCGGGTGAGCGTGCTGCCGGGTGAGCCACCTTACCACCTTTGACGCGGCCGCTCGAACTGTCGAGTTTGACTCGAGTCAGAGTCGAGAGCCTTGCCAATTGCGGAAGGCTACCCTACCGTTTTCAACGCAGCCATTTGAACTGTTGAGCGGACTCGAAACAGAACAAAGGCATTGCCGATCGGGGAAGGCCCCATTTGCGTACAGGTTTCTTTTTGTACAAAGAATGACAGCTCCAAGGATAATAACTTTATCTAATAGAATGGAAATATCCGGGGTCCAATGTAACTTAGCTTCTGTTTGTAGTCGCTCGAGCACTGATCTTCTAGCCTCCTTCCCTCTCCAAGAGCCATGAAGACGAAGGAGTGCTGGGCTGATTGCTAGAGCCGATTCTCACAACTGCGCCCCCTACCTGGCGCGCCAAAGATGTCGGTGGGAACGACACCTATGGGATCACAAGAATCCCTACTGTGGTTAGGGGGGCGCGGGGTCATGAGAAGAGCAGATCAAACAGATAGCACACGGTTCGTTTATCCAGGTTCGGGCCGCGAGGATGCGTAAAACCCTACTCCTGCTTTGGTGGATTGTATATCTGTGTTCTTGAGCTAGCTATGGGGCGTGAGGAGCTCCAAAAAGCCGAATCCTTCTCCTGGTCGCCTCGGACCTCCTTTTAAAGAAAAAGGGGTTGCCACAGTGGCACACAGGAGGTGGAAAGGGTACAGTGATGCGAGGTTATCCCTCGCATTACATGACAAGGCGCATTTAATGCGTCTTGCTTAGGTGTCCTTGCTTTATCGGGGACGGGGGAGAGATCTGTCTCGTCCATCGCCGCTCCTTCTTGTGTCGACACGCGCCCTGGCCAGCGACGCCTGCGATGCCATGTAGGTAGTCAGGCAGCTGAGGTGGCACAGTGGTGGGTCTTCACGAAGATCTGCATGCTGCCACGCAGGTGCCGACCCAGCTGGTTGGGTCGGTAGCTGCATGCGAACGGCGGTGGAGGTTTAGTCGGCGTGGGCCTGGTGGTGGTCCTGCGGATGTCCTTGGCAAGGGCCTTGCCGGGGCCCCGGCAAGGGTTTTGCCGAGGCGCCTGCTGTCATCCCCGGCAAGGTACTTGCCAGGGGCCTTGTGGTTTTCCTCAGTTGGGATCCCGCCAAGGGTCGTCATCTTCTATAGTGTGTATCTGATCTTGAATGTCTTCACAAAGATCTGCATGCCACCACGGGGCTGTTTCCCGAATCCTTGCCCCATGGGGGCAGTGGACTCAAGGGTGATTTGCTCTGTAGGTGTGGGGCGAGTTGCCGCGGCAAGGGTCTTGCCGGGGTTGCTAAAACTGTCTCCCAGCAAGGATCTTGCTGGGGGAGTCCGTTTCGTCCCCTTTGCTCTTCGTGGTCTTGGCCTTGGCGTCGTTCTAGTTCTCTTGAGCTTCGGTCTTACCCTGGCTCACCTCCCTTGCCTTGCTTGGTGTGGTGGTGCCCGTGGCTCAGACTGCCCGTGCACAGTTATAGGGGTACAAAAAGTGTACCCCTCTTTTTGTACACCGACACGGGGCAGGGGGGCTGGACTCTCACTCAGGAAGCAACCTCCCCGCTCCCCCAATATGGCCTCCCTACGCCTTCTACAGCTCGGGGAATCAGGGCCAACCCTCTGTGCCAACCCACGACGCTTGTTTTTCTGCCATAGCGCCCGTCCCCGTGCTCTCCGCATCCACCACCTACCCTACCCAATGCATGGAGTACACGTGGCGGCTGCACCTGGAGCGGGAGGCAAGTGGGGTTGCAGTTTTTGCCCCGTGATCGTGGGGCATGGGTGATCTACGGGCCACGATCTGGATTTTCCCATAACGCTCAGCACGACGCGCTGGAAAACCGGAAACTAGCCCGGGCTCAAGTTAATGAAGAAGCAAAGAAGATCTCAAGTGGCCAGCCACTTCTATGCCCCTGCCTGTGCACTGGTTAGGGCCTACCCCGACGACGCCTGGCAGCATGTTCGGGCCAGGCCCGGGGGCTCTTGTCAGTGCAACAAACCCTGGGTCCGTTGCCCAGACTATGCACAGGCGCAAGAACAAGATTTCAGTACCAAGATCAGATCAGAGCACGAGAACTCAGTTCTTTGAAGGATCAAAGTGCAGATCAAGAAGACCAAGACTAGCCAAAGAGGCAAGATACAACTATGAGAAGAACCTCCCTTGTCGGGCTGCCGAGCCTGGCGAGGATGGGATTACCCCCGGAAGCGAGCCCCCAAATCATCCTGGCAGCCGTGCCGAGGCTTATGGAGGCAAACTGCTCCACCGCTCCACCTCACGAGCAACACAAGTCATCGATCAGTGCGATGTCAAGCCGCAAAGTGACTAAGTGGTTGTTGTTTGCCACATGTCAACCACTTCCTACGAAAATACCTCCAAGCGACACCTGTCCTAATATGTGTCAAGCAAGCAGGTGCGAAGCTGGCAAAACAGCCCGCAGGGCCCGCCGGGCGAGCTGTGATGTGACATTGAGCGGCACATTTAATGTGCTCTGTCAGCTTGCAGAGTTTGGTATGATAGCACTATTTGCTATCTAATCAGTATGTAAAGACTGATTTGCCACTATGGTGACCCCTTTATCTATAAAGGGAGGCCCATGGAAACCGTAGAAAAGATTCGGACCCCCTCACACTCATATGCGCGTAGCTCCTCTCGCCCCAAGGCAACCTTGCCGGACAAGAGCGTCGCGCTTCTCCACCATTTTCCACCATCAATCCACCAAAGCAGGGGTAGGTTTTTATGCCTCCGGTGGCCCAAACCTGGGTAAAACTGCCCACGTGATCTATGTCGTGCTGCGTTACGCTCCTTCGATCATTGTGCAACGTGCCCATCCCCCGCCGAACTAAAAGGGCCTCTTGGTCCCATAGGTGGCCGTGGTTTCCCACGACATGTTGTTTTTTGTGCAAAAATAAAAGTTCTCCTGATGCAACAAAACTTTTTGACGATTTTTTTGGAACAAAAGAGGCACTAGAAACTTCGTGGGTGGACCAGAAGGTGAAGGAGGTGAACACAAGACACCTGGGAGCGACAGGAGGCCCAGGCGAGCCAGGTGGGTTGTGCTAACCTCGAGGCCCATCTTGGCGTGATTCCAACACTGAAAAATCCTATAAATAGAGAAACCATCAGAAATAACCCTAGATTAGAAGTTTCGCTGCCGCAAGCCTCTATAGCCATGAAAAACCAATCTAGACCCCGTTTCAACAGCCTTCCAGAGGGGGAAATTATCACCAATGGCCATCTTCATCATCCCGGCGGCCACCATGGTGAGGAGGGAGTAATCCACCCTCGGGCTTGATGGTTTGTACCAGTAGCTATGTGTTTAATCTCCCTCTCTCGTGTTCTTGAGATGGCACGATCTTGATGTATTGCGGGCTTTGTTAATATAGTTGGATCATATGGTGTTTTCCCCTCTCTATCTTGTTGTGATGAATTGATTTTTCCCTTTGACATTTCGTTCTTATCGGATTGAATACTTTTATGGATTTGAGAACACTTGATGTATGTCTTGCTATGAATACCCATGGTGACAATGGGGTATCATAATGATTCACTTGATATGTGTTTTGGCACTCAAGTCACGGATTCCCGAGGTGACATTGGGGTAATCTACGCATAGGGGTTGATGCACGTTCTTGTCTTTGTTTCTTCAGTAGAAATCTTGGGGCACTCTTTGAGGTTCTTTATGTTGGATTGAGTATTATGAATCTGAAATTGTTTGATGCATATTGTATAATCAACTCACGTATACTCACGATGACATTGAAGTATCTAGGTGACACTAGAGTTGGTTGATGTGTATCATATGGTGTTTTTTAAGTATGAACTCTTGGATAGATCGATTGGAAAGAATAGCTTGGTGTTATTTTAGTATGAACTCTAGGATAGATTGATCGGAAAGAATAACTTTGAGCTGGTTTCGTACCCTACAAACAATTTCTTCTTATGTTCTCCGCTAGATAAGAACTTTGGTGTGATTCTCCATCACACATTGAGGGATGGTTATATGATCCAATTATATTCACATTGTTGAGAGATTGCACTAGCGAAAGTACGGACCCTAGGCTTCATTTTCAAGCATTGCAATACCGTATGTGCTCCGTTTTATTAATTGCTACCTTGCTATTTCTTATTGTTCCTATTACAAAAATCAATATGTACTATCATTACTGTGCTTTTATTACCATCTCTTTGCCAAACTAGTGCACCTATACAAATTACCATTGTATTTGGTGTGTTGGGCACATAAGAGACTTTTTGTTATTTGGTTGCAGTGTTGTTTGAGAGAGAGCATCTTCAACCTACGCCTCCCATGGATTGTAAACCTTAGGTTATCCACTTTAGGGAAAATTGCTACTGTCCTACAAAACTCTGTGCTTGGAGGCCCAACACGAGTGTACAAGAATAAAGTTGCATAGTAGACATCAGCGCGCTAGGTGGGGTAGGCGCGCCCTGGTATCTTGTGGGCACCTGGGTTGCCTTCCTGGTTGTTTCTTATTTTTCCTATTTTTTCAAATATTCCAAAACTGACAGAAAATATTTTTGCGGATTTTTTGGACTCTGTTTACTTATTGTATCACGTACCTCTTCCTTTTCAAGGTTCTGGAGTGTTCTAGCAGGTTTCTTTTATGTGTTCCTCTAGTGTCATGGTTTGGATAGTGTTAGTTTCAACATTAATAGGTGTACCTGAAATATAGTGCATAATTGTTTGTCCATTGAGCACCTTCGGGTTGGTACCTTCGGCATTATGAATCTAGATAGCTCTAGAGCGATAAACTTCTGTGATGATATATGGTCCTTCCCATTTGGAAAGAAGTTTTCCTGCAAAAATCTAAAACAAGAGTTGAACAATAGAAAATATTCACCAACTTTGAATTCCCGCTTTTGGATTCTTTTGTCATGCCATCTTTTAACTTCTTCTTTACATATTTTGGCATTTTCATAAGCTTGTGTTCTCCATTCATCTAGTGAGCTAATATCAAACAACCTCTTTTCACCAGCAAGTTTGAAATCATAATTGAGTTCTTTAATTGCCCAATATGATTTATGTTCTAACTCAAGAGGCAAATGACATGCTTTTCCATAAACATTTTCTATGGAGACATGCCCATGGGATTCTTATAAGTTGTTCTATTAGCCCAAAGTGCATCATCAAGTTACTTAGGCCAATTCTTTCGGGACCTGTTGACAGTTTTTCGTAATATTAATTTTATTTCTTTATTGCTAAGTTCAACTTGACCACCAGATTGAGGATGATAGGGTGATGCAATTCTATGGTTGACATCATATTTAGCAAGCAATTTACGGAAAGCACCATGAATAAAGTGTGAACCACCATCACTCATTAAATATCTAGGGACTTCAAACCTTAGCATTTTAATGGAGGTGTTATGATCAACACTACTAGTTGGAATAGCTTCTACCCACTTAGTGACATAATCAACAGCAACCAAAATATGTGTATAACCATTAGAGGAAGGAAAAGGTCCCATACAATCAAAGCCCCAAACATCAAATGGTTCAATAACAAGTGAATAATTCATAGGCATTTCCTGATGCTTACCAATATTACCAATTCTTTGACATTCGTCAGAAGATAAGGAAAACTTATGGGCATCTTTGAAAAGAGTAGGCCAATAAAAACAGATTGTAATAGTTCTATCTCCCGCATGATGTCCCCCGTAGCTTCGAAGTGACATTTTCATAGGATTTGTTCCTGTTCATGCTTAGGTATACAACATCTAATAATACCATCTACTCCTTCTTTATAAATATGTGGGCCATCCCAAAAGTAATGTCTTAAGTCATAGAAGAATTTTTTTTCTATTCTTGGTATGTGAAACTAGGTGGTATAAATTTAGCAACTATGTAATTATCATAGTCAACAAACTAAGGAGTATTATGAGAAGCATTTATGAAAACTAGTTGTTCATCAGGGAAGCTATCATCAACACGTAGTGGGTCATCAAGAATATTTTCTAACCTAGACAAATTATCCGCTACGGGGTTCTCACGTCCCTTCCTATCAGTAATATGCAAGTCAAATTCTTGTAACAAGAGAACCGACTAATGAGTCTAGGTATAGCATCTTACATTTCCATAAGATATTTTATAGCAGCTTGATCAGTGTGCACAATTTCTTTGGAATCAACAATGTAAGATATGAATTTGTGACAAGCAAACCCAACTGCTAAAAATTCTTTCTTAGTAGTAGCATAATTTCTTTGGGCACTGTCTAGAGTTTTACTAGCATAATGGATAACATTTAATTTCTTATCAACTCTTAGTCCTAGGACAACACCAAGAGCATATCACTAGCACCACACATAATTTCAAAAGGCAAGTTCCAATCAGGTGGTTGAACAATAGGTGCAGAAGTTAAGGCTTTCTTAAGTGCTTCAAAGGCTTCTACACAATCATCATCAAAAACAAATGGAACATCCTTTTGTAAAAGATTAGTAAGAGGCCTAGAAATTTTAGAGAAGTCTTTAATGAACCTCCTATAGAAACTAACATGACCGAGGAAACTACGAATACCTTTAATATTTTTAGGACATGGCATTTTCTCAATTGCATCAACTTTAGCTTTATCCACCTTAATACCTCGTTCATAAATTTTATGCCCCAAGGCGATGCTTTCATTAACCATAAAGTGGCACTTCTCCCAATTCAAGACAAGGTTAGTTTGTCCACATCTTTGCAAAACTCGAGCAAGGTTGCTTAAGCAATCATTAAAAGAAGTTTCATAAATGGATAAATCATCCATGAAAACCTCAACAATCTTTTCACAAAAATCAAAGAATATAGCAGTCATATATCTTTGAAAGGTAGCAGGTGCATTACATAAACCAAAAGGCATACGTCTATAAGTATAAGTTCCATAAGTACAAGTAAAAGTGGTTTTCTCTCGATGAGATTGTGAAATAGGTATTTGAGAGAAACCGGAATATCCATCAAGAAAACAAAAGTGTGTGTGCTTAGACAATCTTTCTAACATTTGATCAATGAAAGTTAGAGGGTAATGATCTTTTCTAGTAGCTTTATTTTTTTTCTAAAATCAATTACCATTCTATAGCCAGACACTATTCTTTGTGGAATAAGTTCATTTTTATCATTGGGAACAACAGTGATACCTCCTTTCTTAGGGACACAATGAATAGGACTTACCCATCTACTATCAGCTATGGGATAGATTATACCTGCTTCCAGAAGCTTTAGTATTTCAGTTCTTACCATTTCCTGCATCTTAGGATTCCACCGTCGTTAGTGGTCAACAACGGGTTTAGCATCAGGCTCCATATTAATCTTGTGGTGACAGAGAGTGGGACTAATGCCCTTAACATCATCAAGAGTATACACTGGTGCGCGTCGGTCATAAACAAACGGTTTTTAACCCCTTTCTGCGACGGCATTTGGAACCATCGCCAAGTGAGTGTGTGCGATAGGGTGTCCTTTGCACACAACCCAGAAATCGTCAGGGATAGGCCCTCCTGGGACCCAGGCTGGGGTCATGTGCGATCGGGCGAGGCATCGAAACCCAATCATTTCCGTAGGTATGTACATCCCACACAGTAATCCAAGAAAATCATTTCCGTAGGTATGTACATCTCACACGGTGAATCCCAGTAAAACATTTCTGTAGGTATGTATATCACACGCAGTCAATCCAAGGAATATGTTTCTGTTCTTATGTACATCCCACACAGTCAATCTAGGAAAAATGTTTCCGTTCGTATGTATAGCCCACACAGTTTTATGTGTAGGCTCATGTGTGAAAGGTGTAACTATCACACACGGTTTTCCATGGTTAACTGTTTGTTTTTATCAACTATATCACATAGGATTTCATGAAGAAAACTGTGTGGCATTGGGCTATCCATCGCAAGCGCTTTTTCTGCTAGAACTGTTTGCAAAGGTCCATGACACATTTAGCAGGTTTATTAGTTTACAATTAGAAACTCTAGTATTACGCAAATTCACATTTCATATCGAACAGCTATTTGCCAATTTCATATCAGGCACATAAATATATTATAACATCAGAGTATGGTAGCTACATGAAAATAGCACAGTACAACATATAGCCAATTCAACTTCATAGGAACAATATATTCATTTTCCTAATCGAGATCATCCAGGCTCGTCTTATCCACCTCTGCTTTCAGTTCAGTAAGAACCCATTTTGCATGGGCCAACTAGGAGAGTGCCTCCTCCTTCGCCAAAACCATCTTAGAGAAGTTTGATTTTAAAAAATCTGAGCTCATTCTCCACCTTCAACTTTTTATCCCGCATCTTTAAATATGCTTCAGCGTTGACAACACTTTCTCTAAGTCTATGTGTGTTCTCTTCCTCATGCATACTCTAGAGCTTCGCTAGGCATATCTTCAAAGACTGTTGCCACTCTTGATTAACCCACTCCAAGTAACAACACTTCCGTTCATCCTATAATATTTAAAACTAGATTAGTAACAATTGTAGGGGAAATGGGTTTATAGCAACATAAAAAATTACCAATGCTTATTTTGAAAAACTGAAGAAACATGTTAATTATGACATATCTTCTCAAAAAGATCAATGTGCAAATGAAATAATTGGTACTGAGACAACAACCAAATTCTGGAACATCAGAAGCTACAATTAACTACAATGACGCTACAAGTTCTTACTCATGTAATAAATTGAACATTTTATGAGGAAGGTAAATATAAGTGCAACAGCATAGCGACAGTGTTTCGATGACAGCAAATTGATACTAATAGGTGTGTACATGCAAAAATTTAGTAACATAGAACTAATAGCACTAAGGTCGTCCACTATGTATGCCAAAACTGGGGTAAAGACAATTGTTGCTACATCTCGCACAGGTGCCCTGCACTGGCGAGCCGATGCAGCGGAAAAAATTAGGGACCCGGACTCCGGAGCACGTAGTTGCTCCAATGCCCAGTTCCTTCGTGCCATAAAGATTTTGTATTTTACTACTTGGCTGCTCGGATGTGCGGACCAAAGTTGGCTGCACAAACTGCTGAAGCGGTGCCAAATAATTTTCTTATGGCACCGCTGATGAGATGGCAACAATTTAAGATACTAGGTACAAACTGTGACACTGTCTTAGGATGCGTTTGGTTGAAGGTGTGGTATGAATGGTTGGGACCGTGACAGTGTCTGAATCACATCTAATAAATGATTTGTAACAACGAAAGAGGGTCTAACCTTCTCTGCACATGCCAGATACTTCCTCCCACTGTCCACGGAATCAAACGCAACTAGCTTCAAGCATGGAGATTGATAGTCCCAACGAGAAGATAGATCTTCAGCCACCCCGCTCCATTCGTTGCCACTGATGGTCTTAGGGAGCTACAAGAGGAAGAAGTGACTCAAATCGACCGCGGGGTAAAAATCCTTCATTCCAAGTCATAGCCCAAGGGAGAGAAGAGATGCATACCCGGGTGGTGAAGGAGTAGTCACCGGAGGAGGAAGCAGCTATAGCTTAGCAACGAAGGAAGGAAGGAGGAAACAGGGGAAATGTGACTTGTGGTCGGGGAGAAAAGGGGGTGGGGAAGGGGGTAGATATTTTGGCGGTAGGCCAAAATTTTGGAAATGTGGAGGGAAACTTTGCGCGCAGTGCCGCCGGACCATTCACTTTGAACGATTGTGTGCATCGCAAACGATTCTTCTGCTTTATGCGCATGGGATGAGTTTGATAGTTCAAATTTTGGTGGAAATTTTCCCGGGTACGTTGATACGTCTCCGTCGTATCTACTTTTCCAAACACGTTTGCCCTTGTTTTGGACTCTAACTTGCATGATTTGAATGGAACTAACCCGGACTGACGTTGTTTTCAGCAGAATTGCCATGGTGTTATTTATGTGCAGAAACAAAAGTTCTCGGAATGACTTGAAAATACACGGAGATTATTTTTGGAAATAATAAAAAAATACTAGAACCCTGGGCGTGCCCCCTGCCTCGTGGGCCCGCTGGAGCTCCACCGACGTCCATCTTGACTCCATATATTCGTGTTCGGGGAGAAAAACATAGAGAAGAAGGATTCATCGTGTTTTATGATACGGAGCCGCCGCCAAGCCCTAAACTCTCTCCGGAGGGCTTATCTGGTGTCCGTTTAGGGCTCCGGAGAGGGGAATCCGTCGCCAGCGTCATCATCAACCTTCCTCCATCACCAATTTCATGATGCTCACCGCTGTGCGTGAGTAATTCCATCTTAGGCTTGCTGGACGGTGATGGGTTGGATGAGATTTATCATGTAATCGAGTTAGTTTTGTTAGGATTTGATCCCTAGTATCCACTATGTTCTGAGATTGATGTTGCTATGACTTTGCTATGCTTAATGCTTGTCACTAGGGCCCGAGTGCCATGATTTCAGATCTGAACCTATTATATTTTCATGAATATATGAGAGTTCTTGATCCTATCTTGCAAGTCTATAGTCACGTACTATGTGTTATGATCCGGCAACCCCGAAGTGACAATAATTGGGACCACTCTCAGTGATGACCGTAGTTTGAGGAGTTCATGTATTCATTATGTGTTAATGATTTGGTCCGGTACTCTATTAAAAGGAGGCCTTAATATCCCTTAGTTTCCACTAGGACCCCGCTGCCACGGGAGGGTAGGACAAAAGATGTCATGCAAGTTCTTCTCCATAAGCACGTATGACTATATTCGGAATACATGCCTACATTACATTGATTAATTGGAGCTAGTTCTGTGTCACCCTAGGTTATGTCTGTTACATGATGAACCACATCCGGCATAATTCTCTATCACCGATCCAATGCCTACGAGCTTTCCATATATTGTTCTTCACTTATTTACTTTTCCGTTGCTATTGTTATCATCACTACAAAACAACAAAAATATTACTTTTTCTATTGTTACCTTTTGCTACCGTTACCACTACTATAATATTACTTTGCTACTAAACACTTTGCTGCAGATATTATGTTTCCAGGTGTGGTTGAATTGACAACTCAGCTGCTAATACTTGAGAATATTCTTTGGATCCCCTTGTGTCGAATCAATAAATTTGGGTTGAATACTCTACCCTTGAAAACTATTGCAATCCCCTATACTTGTGGGTTATCAAGACTATTTTCTGGCGCCATTGCCGGGGAGCATAGCTCTATTCGTTGAGTCACTTGGGATTTATATCTGCTTATCATTATGAAGAACTTGAGAGATCCAAAACCAAGATTTATCCCTCAACTATGAGGGGGGGTTACGAACTGCCATCTAGCTCTGCACTTGATTCACCTTCTGTTTTGAGTAAGCTTGCGACACCTAAACTTGCTTCTGCTATTAATTCTGATATGTCCCATATTATTGATGATGCCAGTTCTGCTATGCATGATACTTATGATGAAACTACTTCTATTCTTGACACTACTGTGCCACTTGGTATATTTCTTGACGAACAACTTGCTAGGGCCAGAGAGAAAGAAATTATTGAAACTGATAATATTGATGAGAGTGATGGTGAAGGCTCTCCTAATAAATATGAATTAACTCTTGTGCCTGAGGGCTATGTTATGGATGAAGAAACTAAAAGAGAATTTCTTGCTTTCAATGATAGAAGTGATCTTAAGAAATTATTAGCTAAGCTTAAACAAAAAACTCTGGATGCTAGAATGAAATATGATCCTGCTTATGCTACTTCACCTATCTTTGTTACTAATAAGGATTATGAATTCTCTATAGATCCTGATATAATTACTTTGGTTGAATCTGATCCTTTTTATGGCTATGAATCCGAAACTGTTGTGGCACATCTTACTAAATTAAATGATATAGCCACCTTGTTCACTAATGATGAGAGAACTTGCTACTTTTATATCCTTAAAATATTTCCGTTCTCATTAAAGGGTGATGCTAAGATATGGTTTAATTCTCTTGATCCTGGTTGTGTGTGTAGTCCCCAGGATATGATTTATTACTTCTCTGCTAAATATTTCCCTGCTCATAAGAAACAAGCTGCCTTAAGGGTTATATATAATTTTGTGCAAATTGAAGAAGAGAGTCTCCCACAAGCTTGGGGGAGGCTTCTCCAATTACTGAATGCTTTGCCTGATCATCCTCTTAAGAAAAATGAAATACTTGATATCTTTTATAATGGACTAACCGATGCTTCCAGAGATTACCTGGATAGTTGTGTTGTTTCTGTTTTCAGCGAAAGAACACCGGATGAAGCTGAAATTCTATTGAATAATATGTTGACAAGTGAAAATAATTGGACACTTCCTGAGCCAACTCCTGAGCCTATTCCTAAACCAACTCCGAAGAAAAGAGGTGTTCTATTTCTCAGTCCTGAAGATATGCAAGAGGCAAAGAAATCCATGAAAGAAAAGGGTATTAAAGTTGAAGATGTTAAGAATTTACCTCCTATTGAATAAATACATGGTCTTAATTTACCGCCTGTTGAAGAAATATATGGTTTTAATCCATCACCTATTAAAGAAACACATGGTCTTGACAACCCGACAGAGGTAGTAAAGGTAAATTCTCTTTGTAGATATGATGAAGCTGAAATCCCTCCTACTAAGTTTGCTAGCCAATGTTTGGATGAGTTTGATAACCTTATGGTTAAGCAAGAAGACTTCAATGCTTATTTTGGTAGACAATTGAAACAAAATGCTTACATGATTGAACAATTGGGTGATTATATGTCTAGAGTTAAAGGTGAACTTAAACTCATTAGTAAACATGCTTCTATGGTTACCACTCAAGTAGAACAAGTACTTAAAGCTCAAAATGATTTGCTCAATGAATTGAATAGTAAGAATAATGACTATGCTATTAGAGTGGCTACTAGAAATGGTAGAATGACTCAGGAACCTTTGTATCCTGAAGGCCATCCTAAGAGAATTGAGCAAGATTCTTAGAGAAATAATATAGATGCACCTAGTCCTTCTAAAAGGAAGAAAAAGAAAAATGATTGGACTGTGCATGCTTCTAGTGAACCTATTGCTGAACCACCTGAGAATCCCAATAATATTTCTATTTATGATGCTGAAACACAATCTGGTAATGAACATGAAACTAGTGATAATGTTAATGATAGTGTTCATGTTGATGCTCAACCTAGCAATGATAATGATGTAGAGATTGAACCTGCTGTTGATCTTGATAACCCACAATCAAAGAATCAACGTTATGATAAAAGAGACTTTGTTGCTAGGAATCACGGTAAAGAAAGAGAACCATGGGTTCAGAAACCCATGCCTTTTCTTCCTAAGCCATCCAAGAAAAGGGATGATGAGGATTTTGAGCGCTTTGCTGAAATGATTAGACCTATCTTTTTGCGTATGCGTTTGACTGATATGCTTAAAATGAATCCTTATGCTAAGTATATGAAAGAAATTGTCACTAATAAAAGATAGATATCGGAAGCTGAGATTTCCACCATGCTTGCTAATTATACTTTTAAGGGTGGAATACCTAAGAAGTTTGGAGATCCAGGAGTACCCACTATATCATGCTCCATTAAAAGAAACTATGTTAAAACTGCTTTATGTGATCTTGGGGCCAGTGTTAGTGTTATGCCTCTCTCTTTATATCGTAGACTTGATTTGAGTAAGTTAACACCTACTGAAATATCCTTGCAAATGGCTGATAAATCAACTACTATATTTGTCGGTATTTGTGAGGATGCGCCTGTTGTGGTTGCAAATGTTACTATTTTAACGGACTTGGTTATTCTTGATATTCCCGAGCACGATAGTATGTCTATTATTCTTGGAAGACCCTTTTTGAATACTGCAGGGGCTGTTATTGATTGCACCAAAGGCAATGTCACTTTTCATGTTAATGGTAATGAGCATACGGTACACTTTCCGTGGAAACAACCTCAAGTCCATGGTATAAACTCTATTGGAAAAATTCCATCGATTATTTTTGGAGGTTTTGAATTTCCTCTTCCTACTGTCAAGAAGAAATATGATATTCTTATTATTGGGGATGTGCATATCCCCATTGAGGTAACCTAGTGTTATTCGAAAATTCTCCGGTTCCATGTTACTCGGAATGAGTTTGTTAACAAGACTTGATCAACCTTGTTAGTGGATTCCTTTTGATGAGCATGCGATGGATGAAGTTAGAAAGCACAACCTTCTGTACCCTCTTTTTACTTTCTGTTATTTATATTAAATAAAGCAAAAATAGTAATTTCTGTCTGTTTTCTGAATTCTCCATGCAATATAAAAATACCCCAAAAATAAAAGTTCTCCAAATGCCCTGAAATTTAAATATGATTTTTTCTGGAATATTTGAGAATATCTGGCACTGAGAACACTGCAGGGGGAGAAAGCACCTGGCCAAGAGGGTCCACGGCGCGCCCACCCCCCTAGGCGCGCCCCCTGCCTTGTGGGCCCATGGTGGCTCCTCTCCACTTATTCCTGCACCCACACACTTCTTCTTCCTCCCAAAAAAATCACCATCCAGCTCAAGCACGAGTTCTAGCTCATTTTGCTATGATTTTCAATCTCCTTGCTCAAAGCACCTCTTACAAAACTACATTGGGGGATTGTACCTTGGTATGTCACTCCTCCATTGGTCCAATTAGTTTTTGTTCTAGTGCTTTATTCATTGCAAAATTGTGTTGCCTAGGTGACCATGTTCTTGAGCTTGCATGTCAAATTTATATGGTTCCAAGTAGTTCTAATGCATGATATATACTCTAGGCACTTGTAGGAGTAGTTGCTATCAATTTTGTTGAGTTTGGTTCACTTTTATTTTGAACTTACTAAAAATTTCAGAATTTTTCAGAAAATAATGAAGAGATTTGTGAGGGGCTCATCAGGCCGAAGCTCGAAGGATAAGCAAAGTGAGGAGGATAAGAGACCCAAGTATAATCTCCCTCGCACTGCGGAGGTCCGACCGTGTGAATGGCCTTGTGATGATTTCTTGAGAGCAACCGGGATTTATGATGATTTCTATGAATTGGCTGAGAATGCAGGCCTCACCGCCTTCCTCCACAACCAACACGAACAGTATCTCTTACTCACCAATATCTTTGTGCAAAACTTTCATTTCCATGCTAGGATCTCACCACCTACGGTGGAGTTTTATTTATATGATGAGCATAAGGAGATGTCACTTCATGATTTTTGTCAGGTTTGTTTAATCCCTTTCGAGGGCACCATAGAGGAACCACATTGTGACGATGTGGATGGGTTCAGTGATACCATCATTGTAGGGGAAACGAGGAAGGTTTCCGACGCACGAACTACTAGCATACATTTTCCTATTCTACGTTACTTTGCTATATTTCCTAGTAGATGCTTAATTGGGCGCAGAAACTGTGGAAACCTGAGGGCCCCTGATATTGTTATTTTGTGCCATGCCTTATTTCGTGATGATACATTCAGCATGGGTGCTATTATTGCAAAGCGGTTAAATCTTAACCGAACTAAGGGCCCCATCTTTGGAGGCATCTTCGCCTCGCGCCTAGCTGCACATTTTAACATACCTATTAGGCATTATGAGAAGGAAGAAAATTTGCTGCCTCCTGTTTATTTAGATTATAAGAGTATGGTAGCACATGATTTTATTATTAAGAATAGGGAAAATTAGCTTAAATACAAATTGTTCTTTAATAAAGATCATCCTGAGACTATTACCATGCCTGCTCCTTCATTGTTTGATTTATCTACAGGCAAGTACCTTGTTCCGTTGGAGGCTATTCACGCCTACCGGAACCCTACATCAGCTGCAGAGCTAGAGCCGGAACCACAATTTGAGCCTCCACGACAGTCTGATTACCAGTGGGATCCGGAGGTGATTGCCAACCAGTGGCAATCCGAGGCTTCATCACAGTACGACCCCAACTATTACTTTGGATATCCGCCAGGCCAGCCGTGGCCCTAGACCAACTTAGGCCAAAAGCCTAAGCTTGGGGGAGTACGTACTACTCACCGACGTTACATTCATGTTCACACACTCATTGCTAGATGTCGGTGCTCATACTTTTTCATTGTAATATCCATGCTAGTTTATTTCCTTTTTATGATTTCTTCTTGTGTGTTTGATAAACCTTAAGAAAAACCAAAAAAATTAGTTGTAGCCTTTAGCTAGTTTTAATTTCCATGCTTGTAGTAGTAATTAAAAAGAAAACCCAAAAAGATTTCCTGTTCTTCTTTTGCTTGTTGGGAGCTTTCCCGTGTAAATAGTTTTATTTCTTTTCCTTTCTTTGGGGGTCGATAGGAGAAGACCATGATTAAATTGTTGAAGTGACTCCTATATGCATTATTGTTGATTTAACCAAGAGTCCATATTGCCTTGTCTTCTCTTGTTTATTGAATGCTTGCAGATTCCAGCTTAGTCCAATGCACGTGCACTGTTATTATTATTCACATCATTCGGTCGTGCAAGGGAAAGGCAATTATGATGATATATGATGGACTGATTGAGATGGGAGAAACTGGTATGAACTCGACCTCTCTTGTTTTTGTAAATATGATTAGTTCATCGTTCCTGATGCAGCCTATTATGAATAAACATGTTTGCAATGACAATTAGAGATTATAGTTGCTTATGCCATGCTTAATTAGCTAGGAGCTTATAATGGTTTACCTTGCGTGCCAACATGCTATTAAAATAGTTGTGATGTGTTATGATAGGGTGGTATCCTCTTTTGAACGATTCGAGTGGGTTGACTTGGCACATGTTCACGCATGTAGTTGAAACAAAATCAACATAGCGTATACGATATTTATGTTCATGGTGCATTATATCCTACTCATGCTTGCATTCGGTGTTGATTAATTTCAATGCATGTTCATGCCTGTTGTCGCTCTCTAGCTGGTCGTTTCCCAGTCTTTTTCTAGCCTTCACCTGTACTAAGCGGGAATACTGCTTGTGCATCCAATCCCATATGAGTCCACCATGCCTACCTATATATGGTATCTACCTGCCATTCCAAGTAAATTTGTATGTGTCAAACTCTAAACCTTCAAATAAACATTCTGTTTTGTATGCTCGAATAGCTCATGTGTCAACGAGGGTTGTCCGTATCTTCCATGTTAGGCGGGTTATTCTCAAGAAGAGTGGACTCTGCTCCTCACTCATGAGAAAATGGCTGGTCACCAGGATGCCCAGTCCCATGCTTTATGCAAATAAAATAAAAATAATTGCAAAAAAACTCCCCCGGGACTGTTGTTAGTTGGAGGCACTCGTGTTTCAAGAAAGCCATGGATTGATGCTTGTTGGTGGAGGGGGAGTATAAACTTGACCATTCTGTTTGGGAACCGCCTATAATGTGTGTAGCATGGAAGATATCGCCATCTCTTGGTTGTTATGTTGACAATGAAAGTATACCACTCAAAATATTATTCACCTCTATTTCAAAACCGAGCTCTGGCACCTCTACAAATCCATGCTTCCCTCTACGAAGGGCCTATCTATTTACTTTTATGTTGAGTCATCATCCTCTTATTAAAAAGCACCAGTTGGAGAGCACCGCTATCATTTGCATTCATTACTGTTACTTTACATTGAGTATGACTTGACTGGATCTCTTTTACCATGAATTACAATGTCTAGTCAGTCCTTGATTTTAAAGGTGCTCTACACTTATGTTTTGCGGTCTCAGAAAGGGCTAGCGAGATACCATCTTGTTATATCATATTATGATTGTTTTGAGAAAGTGTTGTCATCCGAGATTTATTATTATTGCTCGCTCGTTGATTATGCCATTTATATGAGTAAACATGAGACCTAAGAGTTATTGTGAATATGGTTAATTTATGATCTTTGCTGAAAACTTGAATGCTGGCTTTACATATTTGCAGCAACAAGAGCATACAGAGTTTGTAAAAGTTTTTCTTTATCACTTTCAATTTGTCAACTGAATTGCTTGAGGACAAGAAAAGATTTAAGCTTGGGGGAGTTGATACGTCTCCATCATATCTACTTTTCCAAACACTTTTGCCCTTGTTTTGGACTCTAACTTGCATGATCTGAATGGAACTAACCCGGACTGACGCTATTTTCAGCAGAATTGCCATGGTGTTATTTATGTGCAGAAACAAAAGTTCTCGGAATGACCTGAAACTCCACGGAGATCGTTTTTGGAAATAATAAAAAATACTGGCAAAGAATAAAGGCCAGTGGGCCCACACCCTAGCCACGAGGATGGGGGGCGCGACTGCCCCCCTGGGCGCGCCCCCTGCCTCGTGGGCCCCCTAGAGCTCCACCGACGTCCATCTTGGCTCCATATATTCGTGTTCGGGGAGAAAAAAATAGAGAAGAAGGATTCATCGCGTTTTATGATACGGAGCTGCCGCCAAGCCCTAAACTCTCTTGGGAGGGCTGATTTGGAGTTCGTTCGGGGCTCCGGAGAGGGGAATCCATCGCCATCATCATCATCAACCTTCCTCCATCACCAATTTCATGATGCTCACCGCCGTGCGTGAGTAATTCCATCATAGGCTTGCTGGACGGTGATGGGTTGGATGAGATTTATCATGTAATCGAGTTAGTTTTATTAGGGTTTGATCCCTAGTATCCACTATGTTCTGAGATTGATGTTGCTATGACTTTGCTATGCTTAATGCTTGTCACTAGGGCCCGAGTGCCATGATTTCAGATCTGAACCTATTATGTTTTCATGAATATATGAGAGTTCTCGATCCTATCTTGCAAGTCTATAGTCACCTACTCTGTGTTATGATCCGGCAACCCCGAAGTGACAATAATTGGGACACTCCCGGTGATGACCGTAGTTTGAGGAGTTCGTGTATTCACTATGTGTTAATACTTTGGTTCGGTACTCTATTAAAAGGAGGCCTTAATATCCCTTAGTTTCCACTAGGACCCCACTGCCACGGGAGGGTAGGACAAAAGATGTCATGCAAGTTCTTTTCCATAAGCATGTATGACTATATTCAGAATACATGCCTACATTACATTGATGAATTGGAGCTAGTTCTGTGTCACCCTAGGCTATGAATGTTACATGATGAACCACATCCGGCATAATTCTCTATCACCGATCCAATGCCTACGAGCTTTCCATATATTGTTCTTCGCTTATTTACTTTTCCGTTGCTATTATTATCATCACTACAAAACACCAAAAATATTACTTTTGCTATTGTTACCTTTTGCTACCGTTACAACTACTATTATATTACTTTGGTACTAAACACTTTGTTGCAGATATTAAATTTCCAGGTGTGGCTGAATTGACAACTCAGCCGCTAATACTTGAGAATGCTCTTTGGCTCCCCTTGTGTTGAAACAAAAAAAATTGGGTTGAATACTCTACCCTCGAAAACTGTTGCGATCCCCTATACTTGTGGGTTATCATACGTCATTGCATAATTTAACATCGCTTGCTAATTCGGGCACACAAAAGAGCGTACAGCAGACGGACCACACTTACTGAATCGAGCAATTTTAGTAATTAAACAGAGCCAGTTGACCTAAACATTGCTCTAACAAAATACTAGCATTAAAAACAAAGTCTAAGTACGCATAATATTAACAAATCCATTGCCGCGCCGGCCTATGCATCACCGGTGTGAGATGATACATCGATGACTTGTCCCGGTGACATGCCGCCGTTGGTGGACTCCGCGTCCCCCTGCTGAAGTCGACCACGTCCTCGTCCTCGGCGCCGCCCTCAAGGTTGTAGTACTTGTAATAGTGGTTGTGCCAAAGCTCGCGTTGGTACTCCACCGCCGATTCCTCGACGGACAGACTCTTCTCTACCTCGACCTCGGCCACGCGCAACTCCTCCTCCCGGCGCTCGTCGATTTCCGCCGCCTCCTACATCTCCATCTCCCGATCGGCGGCCTCATGAGGAAGCAGGAGCTCCATGGCCACCGCCGCCTTTTCAGACATGGGTTGCATGCTGGAGTCCAAGGTGGCCTGGAATATCTTGGCGTGTGCATCCTCGCTCTTGCCGTGGATGGCCTCGACTCGGGCCAGGGTGACATCATCGGCACGGACGGCAGCTCGAGTGCTCTCGGCGTTTCCAGCCGTCGCAGCAGCAGCTGCACCTGTCTCGGCTGCCGCAGACGCCCTCTCAGCGGAAGCGGCCGTGCTCAATGCGGATGCGGCAACAGTCTCGGTGTAGGCGGCCGCGCTCTCGGCGCAGGCGGTGGCGCTCGGGGGGATGCGGCCATCATAAGGGCCTTCACGAAGCGTTTCCACGGCATCATCTTT
Source organism: Triticum urartu (assembly GCF_003073215.2). Taxonomy (NCBI): domain Eukaryota; kingdom Viridiplantae; phylum Streptophyta; class Magnoliopsida; order Poales; family Poaceae; genus Triticum; species Triticum urartu. Next base: position 348,113,441 of record NC_053025.1, read on the forward strand.
GCAAGGAGCGGGTGTGGGAATGGGGGTCGGGATTCGTGGATTCGGGGGTTGTCGACACTGGAGCAGACGAGCCGGCGAAGCTTAAGGAGGGAGACTTAAATAGACACAGATATTTTCATCACAAACAGTTCCTAGAAAACAACTGTGTGTGACGTTATAGATATTTTTTATTTGCTGTGTAAGACGAATTTCGCGTACAGTGGCAATAGATGGTGTTTTAAATGTATGAGAAATTTTGTAGTACTAATACAACTATCATGTCAAATTTTGGAAAATTTCAGGGGTCATTTGACCTTTTAAGACATCTAAGTGATTTTCTAGCTATTTAATGACCGTAATTGAAATTTGAACTACATGTACAAGCAACAGCTAACCATAACAGTTTGAAAACTCATATTTTGAGTACTTATGTGCGATTTAATTCCATGTGTAGTAAATTGGAAGGAATTTTCAAACATATGGGTCTCAAGGCTATGGCACAATTAATTAAGCATCGAGTGACATGGCATTTTAATTCCAAACAATTAAAAAAAATCAGAAACACATGAATCCTTGGTTGATGTAATGTCATGCCACCAAGATGATGTGGAAAAAATTTCGCATGTTTGACGAAAGTTTGGACACACACCCCTGACAAACCGGAGCAACTCACTAGAAGGCTCGTGGTTCCGAGAGGGAACAATGCATGTTTGATGATGAACAGGAGATAGCTTCCTCTTACGGCCTTCAATTTTTTTCTATGTTTAACCTGCACTATTACAACTGTAATATGAAATTTTGCAAAATTCTAGGGGTCATTTGACATTTTAAAGACATTTAAGTGATTTTATAGCGATTTAATTCAAATTTGAACTACATCTACATGCAACGCCTAACCATAACGGTTTGACAAATCATATTTATGTACTTGTGTGCGAGTAAATTCCATGTGCAGTAAATTAGAAGGAATTTTCAAACATATTGGTCTCACGACATGGACACATGCATATGTATGCATGGAGTGACAAGGCATATTAATTCCAAAATATTAAAAAATCAGAAACACATGAAACTTGGTTGATGTAATGTCGTGCCACTAAGATTATGTGGTAGAAAAATTGGCATCTTTGATGAAAGTTTGGACACACACCCCTCACAAACCAGAGCAACTCACTAGAAGGCTGGTGGTTCCGAGAGGGAACAATGCATGTTTGATGACAAACGGGAGATATCTTCCACTTACGGCCTTCAATTTTTTTCTACGTCTAACATGCACTACTACAACCGTAATGTGAAATTTTTGAAAATTCTAGGGGTCATTTGACCTTTTAAAGAAATTTAAGTGATTTTCTAGCCATTTAATGACCGTAATTCAAATATAAACTACATCTGCATGCAACGCCTAACCAAAACGGTTCGAAAAATCATAAATGTGTACTTGTGTGCAAGTTAATTCCATGTGCAGTAAATTAGAAGGAATTTTAAACATATTGGCCTCACGACATGGACACGTGCATACGTATGCATGGAGTGACATGGCATTTTAATTCCAAAAAAGGAAAAAAATTATCAGAAAGACATGAAACCTTGGTTGATTTAATGTCATGTGACCAAGATGATGTGGTAAAAATTTGGACACACACCCCTCACAAACCGGAGCAACTCACTAGAAGGTTCGTGGGTCCGAGAGGGAACAATCCATGTTTGATGACGAACAGGAGATAGCTTCCTCTTACGGCCTTCAATTTTTTCTACGTCTAACATGCACTAATACAACTGTCATGTGAAAGTTAGAAAAATTTTAGGGGTCATTTGACGTTTTAAAGACAACTAAGTGATTTTCTAGCCATTTAATGACCGTAATTCAAATTTGAACTACATCTACATGCAATGCCTAACCATAATGGTTTGAAAAAAAATCATATTTTTGTTTACTTGTGTGCGAGTTAATTCCATGTGCAGTAAATTAGAAGGAATTTTCAAACATATTGGTCTCAAGGCATGGGCACACATGCATGGAGTGCCATGGCATTTTAATTACAAAAAACAGAAAATGACCAGAAAAACATGAAACCTTGCTTGATTTAATGTCATGCCACCAAGATGATGTGGTAAAAAATTGGCATGTTTCATGAAAGTTTGGACACACAACCCTAACAAACCGGAGCAACTCACTAGAAGGCTCGTGGTTCCGAGAGGGAACAATGCATGTTTGATGACGAACGGGAGATAGCTTCCTCTTATGGCCTTCAATTTTTTTTCTCTGTTTAACATGCACTAATACAACTGTCTTTTGAAAATTTGGAAAATTTCAGGGGTCATTTGACCTTTTAAAGACATTTAAGTGATTTTATAACCATTTAATGATCGTAATTCAAATTTGAACTACATATACATGCAACGCCTAACCATAACGGTTTGAAAAGTCATATATTTGTGTACTTGTGTGCGAGTTAATTCCATGTGCAGTAAATTAGAAGGAATTTTCAAACATATTGGTCTCAAGGCTTGGGCACACATGCATGGAGTGCCATGGCATTTTAATTCCAAAAAAATAAAAAATGATCAGGAAAACATGAAACCTTGCTTGATTTAGTGTCATGCCACCAAGATGATGTGGTAAAAAAATTGGCATGTTTGACAAAAGTTTGGACACACACCCCTCACAAACCAAAGCAACTCTCTAGAAGGTTCGTGGTTCCGAGAGGGAACAATGCATGTTTGATGACGAACGGGAGATAGCTTCCTCTTACGACCATCAATTTTTTCTACGTCTAACATGCACTAATACAACTGTCATGTGAAAGTTAGAAAAATTTTAGGGGTCATTTGACGTTTTAAAGACAACTAAGTGATTTTCTAGCCATTTAATGACCGTAATTCAAATTTGAACTACATCTACATGCAATGCCTAACCATAACGGTTTGAAAAAAAATCATATTTTTGTGTACTTGTGTGCGAGTTAATTCCATGTGCAGTAAATTAGAAGGAATTTTCAAACATATTGGTCTAAAGGCTTGGGCACACATGCATGGAGTGCCATGGCATTTTAATTCCAAAAAAATAAAAAATGATCAGAAAAACATGAAACCTTGCTTGATTTAATGTCATGCCACCAAGATGATGTGGTAAAAAATTGGCATGTTTGATGAAAGTTTGGACACACACCCCTAACAAACCGGAGCAACTCACTAGAAGGTTCGTGGTTCCGAGAGGGAACAATGCATGTTTGATGACGAACGGGAGATAGCTTCCTCTTACGGCCTTCAATTTTTTTCTATGTTTAACATGCACTAATACAACTGTCTTTTGAAAATTTCGAAAATTTCAGGGGTCATTTGACCTTTTAAAGACATTTAAGTGATTTTCTAACCATCTAATGACCGTAATTCAAATTTGAACTACATCTACATGCAACGCCTATCGATAACGGTTTGAAAAATCATATTTTTGTGTACTTGTGTGCGAGTTAATTCCATGTGCAGTAAATTAGAAGGAATTTTCAAACATATTGGTCTCAAGGCATGGGCACACATGCATGGAGTTCCATGGCATTTTAATTCCAAAAAAATAAACAATGATCAAAAAAACATGAAACCTTGCTTGATTTAGTGTCATGCCACCAAGATGATGTGGTAAAAAAATTGGCATGTTTGACGAAAGTTTGGACACACACCCCTCACAAACCGAAGCAACTCTCTAGTAGGTTCGTGGTTCCGAGAGGGAACAATGCATGTTTGATGATGAACGGGTGATAGCTTCCTCCTACGGCGTTCAAATTTTTTTCCTATGTTTAATGTGCACTAATACAGCTGTCTTGTGAAAATTTGGAAAATTTCAGGGGTCATTTGACCTTTTAAAGACATTGAAGTGATTTTCTAACCATCTAATGACCGTAATTCAAATTTGAACTACATCTACATGCAACGCCTAACAATAACGGTTTGAAAAATCATATTTTTGTGTACTTGTGTGCGATTTAATTCTATGTGTAGTAAATTAGAAGGAATTTTCAAACATATTGGTCTCAAGGCATGGGCACACATGCATGGAGTGCCATGGCATTTTAATTCCAAAAAATTAAAAAATGATCAGAAAAACATGAAACCTTGCTTGATTTAATGGCGTGCCACCAAGATGATGTGGTAAAAAAATTGGCATGTTTGACGAAAGTTTGGACACACAATCCTCACAAACCGGAGCAACTCACTAGAAGGTTCGTGGTTCGAAGAGGGAACAATGCATGTTTGATGACGAACGGGAGATAGCTTCCTCTTACGGCCTTCAATTTTTTTCTATGTTTAACGTGCACTAATACAATTGTCTTGTGAAAATTTGGAAAATTTCAGGGGTCATTTGACCTTTTAAAGACATTTAAGTGATTTTCTAACCATTTAATGATAGTAATTAAAATTTGAACTACATCTACATGCAACGCCTAACCATAACGGTTTGAAAAATCACATTTTTGTGTACTTGTGTGCGAGTTAATTCCATGTACAGTAAATTAGAAGGAATTTTCAAACATATTGGTCTCAAGGCATGGGCACAATTGCATGGAGTGCCATGGCATTTTAATTACAAAAAAATAAAAACTTATCAGAAAAACATGAAACTTTGCTTGAACTAATGTCATGCCACCAAGATGATGTGGTAAAAAAGATGGCATGTTTGCCAAAAGTTTGGACACACACCCCTCACAAACCGGAGCAACTCACTAGAAGGTTCATGGTTCCGAGAGGGAACAATGCATGTTTGATGACGAACGGGAGATAGCTTCCTCTTACGGCCTTCAATTTTTTTCTATGTTTAACATGCACTAATACAACTGTCTTGTGAAAATTTGGAAAATTTCAGGGGTCATTTGACCTTTTAAAGACATTTAAGTGATTTTATAACCATTTAATGATCGTAATTAAATTTGGACTAAATATACATGCATACATGCAACGCCTAACCATAACGGTTTGAAAAATCATATATTTGTGTACTTGTGTGCGAGTTAATTCCATGTGCAGTAAATTAGAAGGAATTTTCAAACATATTGGTCTCAAGGCATGGGCACACATGCATGGAGTGCCATGGCATTTTAATTCCAAAAAATAAATGATCAAAAAACATGAAACCTTGCTTGATTTAGTGTCATGCCACCAAGATGATGTGGTAAAAAAAATTTGGCATGTTTCACGAAAGTTTGGACACACACCCATCACAAACCGAAGCAACTCTCTAGAAGGTTCGTGGTTCCGAGAGGGAACAATGCATATTTGATGACGAACGGGAGATAGCCTCCTCTTACGGCCTTCAAATTTTTTTCCTATGTTTAACATGCACTAATACAACTGTCATGTGAAAATTTGGTAAATTCAGGGGTCATTTGACCTTTTAAAGACATTTAAGTGATTTTCTAACCATTTAATGACCGTAATTCAAATTGAACTACATCTACATGCAACGCCTAACCATAACGGTTTGAAAAATCATATATTTTTGTGTACTTGTGTGCGAGTTAATTCCATGTGCAGTAAATTAGAAGGAATTTTCAAACATATTGGTCTAAAGGCTTGGGCACACATGCATGGAGTGCCATGGCATTTTAATTCCAAAAAACAGAAAATGACCAGAAAAACATGAAACCTTGCTTGATTTAATGTCATGCCACCAAGATGATGTGGTAAAAAATTGGCATGTTTGATGAAAGTTTGGACACACACCCCTAACAAACCGGAGCAACTCACTAGAAGGCTCGTGGTTCCGAGAGGGAACAATACATGTTTGATGACGAACGGGAGATAGCTTCCTCTTACGGCCTTCAATTTTTTTCTATGTTTAACGTGCACTACTATAAACTGTAATGTGAAATTTGGAAAATTCTAGGGTCATTTGACCTTTTAAAGACATTTAAGTGATTTTCTAACCATTAATGACCGTAATTCAAATTTTAACTAACATCTACATGAAACACCTACCATAACGGTTTGAAAAATCACATTATTTGTGTACTTCTATGCGAGTTAATTCCATGTGCAGTAAATTAGAAGGAATTTTCAAACATATTGGTCTTCAAGGCTTGGGCACACATGCAAGGAGTGCCATGGCATTTTAATTCCAAAAAAATAAAAAATGATCAGAAAAACATGAAACCTTGCTTGATTTAGTGCATGCCACCAAGATGATGTGGTAAAAAAATTGGCATGTTTGACGAAAGTTTCGACACACACCCCTCACAAACCAAAGCAACTCTCTAGAAGGTTCGTGGTTCCGAGAGGGAACAATGCATGTTTGATGACGAACGGGAGATAACAGATAGCTTCCTCTTACGGCCTTCAATTTTTTCTACGTCTAACATGCACTAATACAACTGTCATGTGAAAGTTTGGGAAATTTTAGGGGTCATTTGACGTTTTAAAGAAAATTAAGTGATTTTCTAGCCATTTAATGACCGTAATTCAAATTTGAACTACATCTACATGCAATGCCTAACCATAACGGTTAGAAAAAAAATCATATTTTTGTGTACTTGTGTGTGAGTTAATTCCATGTGCAGTAAATTAGAAGGAATTTTCAAACATATTGGTCTCAAGGCATGGGCACACATGCATGGAGTGCCATGGCATTTTAATTCCAAAAAAACAAAAAATGACCAGAGAAACATGAAACCTTGCTTGATTTAATGTCATGCCACCAAGATGATGTGGTAAAAAAATTGGCATGTTTGATGAAAGTTTGGACATACACCCCTCACAAACCGGAGCAACTCACTAGAAGGATCGTGGTTCCGAGAGGGAACAATGCATGTTTGATGACGAACAAGAGATAGCTTCCTCTTACGGCCTTCAATTTTTTTTCTACGTTTAACTTGCACTAACACAACTGTCTTGTGAAAATTTTGAAAACTTCAGGGATCATTTAACCTTTTAAAGACATTTAAGTGATTTTATAACCATTTAATGATCTAATTCAAATTTGAACTACATCTACATGCAACGCCTAACCATAACGGTTTGAAAAATCATATTTTTGTGTAGTTGTGTGCGAGTTAATTCCATGTGCAGTAAATTAGAAGGAATTTTCAAACATATTTGTCTCAAGGCTTGGGCACACATGCATGGAGTGCCATGGCATTTTAATTCCAAAAAAATAAAAAATGATCAAAAAAACATGAAACCTTGCTTGATTTAGTGTCATGCCACCAAGATGATGTGGTAAAAAATTGGCATGTTTGACGAAAGTTTGGACACACACCCCTCACAAATAGGAGCAACTCACTAGAAGGTTCGTGGTCCCGAGAGGGAACAATGCATGTTTGATGACGAACGGGAGATAGCTTCCTCTTACGACCTTCAATTTTTTTCTATGTTTAACGTGCACTAATACAACTGTCTTGTGAAAATTTGGAAAATTTCAGGGGTCATTTGACCTTTTAAAGACATTTAAGTGATTTGCTAACCATTTAATGACCGTAATTCCAATTTGAACTACATCTACATGCAACGCCTAACCATAACGGTTTGAAAAATCACATTTTTGTGTACTTGTGTGCGAGTTAATTCCATGTGCAGCAAATTAGAAGGAATTTTCAAACATATTGGTCTCAAGGCATGGGCACACTTGCATGGAGTACCATGGAATTTTAATTCCAAAAAATTAAAAACTTATCACAAAAACATGAAACTTTGCTTGATCTAATGTCATGCCACCAAGATGATGTAGTAAAAAAATTGGCATGTTTGCCGAAAGTTTGGACACACACCCCTCACAAACCGGAGCAACTCACTAGAAGGTTCGTGGTTCCGAGAGGGAACAATGCATGTTTGATGAAGAACGGGAGATAGCTTCCTCTTATGGCCTTCAAATTTTATTCTACGTTTAACATGCACTAATACAACTATCATGTGAAAAATTGGAAAATTTAAGGGGTCATTTGAACTTTTAAAGACATTTAAGTAATATATCTGGTGTTTAAAAAAGAAAATGTAAAGATCTGACAAGACAACTAGCCCCCACGTGATTGGCTCTCTATCTTGCGGCTCGAGGTTTGGTAGGTGAGTGGCGGGGATCATTAATCAGACACGGTTCTATGTTGGAAACCGTCAGCTATTATGTTCACACACGGATTTTGGCTATTATGTTCACACACGGATTTTGCTGCGGGAATCGTGTGTCATTCAGACTACAGTACTCGTAAAATTCCAACGACCGGCGTTTGTACTGCCCCGGTCGATCGAGATTCCGGCCGCCAATAAATACTACCTTGCTCACTTTGTCCCGCCTGCATTCTCATCTACACCCTCCTCTCGCTCGCCCTCTCTCTCTCTCTCTCAAATCTCTGCCATGGCGCTGCCGGTCTGCCCACGCGCCGACGAGGAGTCCCCCCCCCCCGAGGACGCTCACTCGATTAGTAGCGATGAGGACCCCTACGCGCCACCTGACGAGGTTGCGCCGGACGCCCCAACTTCGGATTGGTTTTGGGGCCAGTACAATCTTTGTCTGTGGAAGTCGCTGCCGCCAGATGAGAAAGCCAGGCAAGTGGCATTCAAGAAGGAGATGGTAGAGGAGGAAGTCAGGTACCAGGGGCCTGTGAAGCCCGTGATGCCGCCTGGAAAAAGGAGGTGGTGGAGCTTTGGGGGCGGGCGCGTCGTCGTCCCGAGGAGGTGTACGAAGACGGGTACTTCACGAGGAAGGTCATAGGCGCTGGGCGCCTCGTCCTGCGTGGAGGTGGGCCGATAAGCTCCAGTGTGCCACCAACGTGGACCTCTGGTGGCCGCCCAACGAAATGGGAAGATCGGCTGCACGCGCCCGCCAACAAGAGGCATATCTATACGTCAAGCGCTGCGAGGCAGAGGAGGCGGAGTACTGCCTCCACACTGGGAAGATGCCGCGCACCAAGGAGCTGCTAGCAAGGGGCTGTCGGGATATTGGCCCCAGGAGGGATTATTAGTTTTAGTATTGTTCATTTTCAACTTTATGCATTGTACCTAGTAGTTAAGTATCATCACATATATTTGATGATATTATATATATATATATATATATTCTGTG
>NC_053025.1:348123462-348134881 GCF_003073215.2 Triticum urartu
AAAGATAGAGTATTAACAGTCTTCGAGACCTTTCGCATCAAATAATATGCGAAAAAGGACACTCCGCAGCCTTGCCGAAGTCTACCAAGTAGCAACAATAAACCCATGGAGTGACACGGCTATTACCTTTAACGCCAGTGATGAACCTAAATTCCGAACAGCCCGAGCACCAGCCGCATTGGTCCTCAGTCCAATAGTGGACGGCTTTCGTCTTACCAAGGTACTCATGGACGGCGGCAGCGGATTGAACCTCATTTATGAGGAAACCCTTCAAAAAATGGAAATAGACTGGAACCGCATTGAGCGAAGCAGCACAACCTTTAGAGGAATAATCCCCAGTCGGGAAGCGCGCTGTACAGGAAAAATCACACTAGATGTGGTGTTCGGCACGCCGGATAATTACAGGTCCGAAGAGGTCACGTTCCATGTGGCTCCGTTCAGCAGCGGTTATCACGCTCTGCTAGGGCGGGAAGCGTTTACAATCTTCCAAGCAATACCCCATTACGGGTACATGAAGCTCAAGATGCCCGGGCCTAACGGGATCATCACTCTCGCTAGTGATCCGGACATAGCACTCGCGCCGAAAACAAGACAGCCGCACTGGCCCTCGAGGCACTATCCGAAGCCCTAGCGGCTGAGGAACTGACTGCGCTGCGCTCTATGGTGAATAGGGACGATGTGGTACTCGACAAAAGATCCAAGTCCACCTCCTTTAAACCGGCGGACGAAATAGTCAAATTCCAGGTCCATCCAACGGACCCCAATAAAACAGCTTCCATCGGGGCACAGTTAAACCCTGATGTAGACGCCGCACTGCGAGAGTTCCTACGAGAGAACTGGGACATTTTCGCCTGGCACCCTTCAGACATGCCAGGAATCCCACGCAGGCTGGCCGAGCACAGCTTAAATATCCTAAAAGGATTCAAACCTGTCAAACAAGCTCTTCGGCGTTTTTCCGAACCTAAGAGACATGCCATGGGAGAGGAGCTAGCAAAGCTATTGGAGGCCGGATTCATCAGAGATATAAAACATCCGGACTGGCTAGCAAACCTGGTGATGGTACCAAAGAAGGACAAATCCTGGCGCCTGTGCGTTGATTTTAAAGACCTTAACAAGGCTTGCCCAAAGGATCCCTTCCCCCTCCCCCGCATCGATCAAATTATCGACGCTACCGCAGGACACGATTCGTTGTGTTTCCTCGATGCATATTCCGGCTACCATCAAATCAAGATGGCAGAACCAGACCAAGCCGCAACGGCATTTATCACACCATACGGCCCATTCTGCTTCAACACAGATGCCCTTCGGGCTCAAAAACACCGGCGCAACATATCAGCACATGATTCAGACATGTCTGGCAAACCAGATCGGCAAAACAGTGGAGGCATATGTAGATGATGTGGTCGTCAAAACAAGACATGTCGAATCTCTAGTAGACGACTTGAGGCTCACATTTGATAACCTCCGAACATACGACATCAAGCTCAACCCGGAAAAATGCGTTTTCGGCGTTCCAGCCGGAAAGCTCTTGGGCTTCATTGTATCCGGTAGAGGAATTGAAGCAAATCCAGCCAAGATCCGAGCTCTGTCGCAACTGGATATCCCAAAGGACCTCAAACAAATACAAAAGTTAACCGGATGCGTGGCGGCTCTAAGCCGCTTTATCTCCCGCTTGGGAGAAAAGGCCCTACCCCTTTACCGCCTCCTTCGGCGCACCGAACACTTCGAATGGACGGATGCAGCCACGGCCGGACTCGACAAAATAAAAGCCATATTGGCAACAAACCCAGTCCTGGCCGCGCCAAACATTGGCGAACCAATGCTATTGTACATTGCAGCAACACATCAGGTTGTAAGCGCAGTGCTCGTCGTCGAACGAGAACGGACGGACACAAATTCCCCCTTCAAAAGCCGGTCTATTATGTGTCCACTGTCCTCACTCCCTGCAAATCACGGTACCCGCATTATCAAAAGATTGCGTACGCGGTATTCATGGCATCCCGGAAGCTACGACACTACTTTCAAGAGTGTTCAATAACAGTAGCCTCGGAAGTACCACTTAACGATATTATAAACAACCGTGACGCAATGGGCCGGATTGCAAAATGGGCCATTGAGCTCCTCCCGTTCGACATAACTTATAAGCCATGGCGAGCCATCAAGTCGCAAGTCTTGGCCGACTTCGTCGCAGAATGGACGGAGGCCGAACTCCCTAAAGAGTACGGCACATATTTGAATTGGATCATGCATTTCGACGGCTCCAAGATGTTAGCCGGACTGGGGGCTGCCGTCGTTCTGACGTCCCCCACAGGAGACACAATTCAATATGTACTCCAGATTATGTACACGGACTCCAACAATGCAGCCGAATATGAGGCCCTTTTACATGGTCTCCGGATGGCAGTATCCATGGGCATTCAACGCCTAGAGGTGCACGGGGACTTGAACCTCGCAATATCCCAAATAAATGGAGACTTCGATGCCAAGGATCCAAAAATGGCAGCTTACCGCAACGCCGTCCTAAAAATGTCAGCTCGGTTCGAAGGGCTCGAATTCCACCATGTAGCCCGGGAAAATAATCAGGCGGCGGATGTCCTGGCACGCATCGGCGCAAAACGCGATGTAGCCCCCCCCCAACATCTTCTTAGAAAGGTTGTTCAAGCCATCCGTAGTATGGGGAGGGGAGCCGAACAATAACAGCCCGGACCCAACCGCACTGCCCGACACCGAACATTCCGACACAATCGGAGGCTCTGCCAATGAAATAACACCTTCAGCCCATGTAATAATGGCCGTTATCGCCCCGTGGATGGAACCATTCCTCGCCTACCTTACTAGGCAGGAACTCCCCGAGGACCAAAACGAGGCACGCTGCATAGTGCGGCGATCCAAAGCCTACAAAGTCCACGAGGGAGAGCTTTATAAGAAAAGCACTACTGGAGTCCTTCAAAGGTGCATCTCCGAAGAGGAAGGGCGGAGCCTCCTGGCTGAAATTCATGCCGGACTCGGCGGTCATCACACGGCAGCTCGGTCCCTTGTAAGCAAGGCCTTCTGTACAGGCTTTTATTGGCCGACGGCCCGGGCAGACACCCAGGACTTAGTCCAACGATGCACCGGTTGCCAGCTCTTTGCAAACCAAAGCCATATGCCACCCACCACCCTCCAAACTATCCCCATCACTTGGCCCTTCGTGGTCTGGGGGCTTGACATGGTTGGACCCCTTAAAGGCGGAACCCACAAGCAAAAATACTTACTGGTCATGGTGGATAAGTTCACCAAATGGATAGAAGCCAAGCCTGTCAAGACGGCCGAATCCGGACCGGTGATAGACTTTATATCCGGGGTTGTACACCGTTACGGCGTCCCCCACAGCATCATCACGGATAACGGCACGAACTTTACGACCGACGAGGTAAAACTCTAGTGCAAAAACATGGGCATCAAGCACGATTATGCTTCCGTCTATTACCCACAAACTAACGGCCAGGTCGAACGTGCAAATGGTCTTATCATGAGCGGCATCAAACCCAGATTAGTGCGGTCCCTCAAGGAATCTAACACGCACTGGGTAGAGGAGCTCGACTCCGTACTCTGGGGGCTGCGGACCATGCCGAATCGCACCACCGGATACACACCATTCTTTATGGTGTACGGCGCAGAGGCAGTTTTGCCTTGCGACATAATTCATGACTCACCTTGAGTGCGTATGTACGAAGAAAGAGAAGCCGAGCTCGATCGGCAGGACAGCTTGGACGCATTGGAGGAGGAGCGTGACATGGAAAAAGCTCGTTCCGCATTCTATCAACAGCAGGCTCGAAGATACCAAAGCAGAGAAGTACGGGCCAAAAATTACAACGTTGGCGAATTAGTTCTACGACTACCGGACAAGAAAAAGGACAAACTCAAGCCCAAGTGGGAAGGTCCCTTCATAATTGACCAAGTCCTGACTGGTGGAGCGTACCGCCTGCGAGATGCATCGGATAACCGACTCGAGCCGAACCCATGGAACGCAGCCCGTCTCCGAAGACTCTATGCCTAGCGCCGGACTCTGTGTTCGTCTCCTTCCCCTGTCCATTTTTTATATACTTTCTATCTTACATTCCTCTTCTTCTCTCTCTCTCTCTCTTATAACCTTTAAAGGCTCATAAAGGGACGCACTATCCACGCTCATTAAACCTAGGGGCTTCTTTAAACAGAAGCTTATTTATACGGGCTTCATGCCCAACACAAGTGTCACACTTCCGCATGTACCTTTTATTCACCATTATATGCATCGATATGACTTAAGTTTTGGCCAAGCTGGGTTGCCTGGCTCCTGTGCTTACCCCTACGTTCCCGATTGTTCGGCTAGGTGGTAAATGGAGCACCTCTGCGATTGTTACTGTCGGGTCAGCCGGACATGTACCTCAGACTGGGTGAAGCCGAAAGCTAGCGTTCTTAAGGGAATATTCGGTCGGTGAACTAAAGATGAACTTTTTTATTTTATTTATCTATACGCCCCCAGATGTTTTTCCTGTGTTTCTTTTCGCAGCATGGACATGCACTTTAGGGCATGCCTCCTAGGGAAAGGAACCCCTAACGGAACTATTCTCCCTGGAAGATGTTTCTTATTAACCATGTAATATAACATAACTAGTCAGGCACTTGTCTGTTCACGCACTAATGACCCCTACGCCTGGTCTCCATGCATTCCCCGGTTCCTATATAACCACATGGGAATTCGGACACACTTCGGACCGTCAGGTCCCGAGGCTGAAGCGAAAAGGTCGGCCATGACAAATGATCTACAATCCGGCTAGAAGGCATTATAAATGTCAATTAAATTACATAGTATTTTTGACTGACTGTATTCCTCTTCAATACCATCTAACAGGCTGTCTAATTTATAGTCCTGCTGGGAATACTTTGCGGCCAACTCTGCTTGGCCGTATACTAAGCTTACAGGGATCTCCTTCCCATCGGGCCCTACAGGACCGACCTCGGCCATGTGGTTGGGGTCAGCCTTTGTGTACCGCATCTTCACCATGGCCCAGGCCTCCCTAGCGCCTTGACGGCAGGTCGATATCTTCCACAATCGGAAGCGCCGCCATGCTCCCTTTAGCTTCTCCGCAAGCTCTCCAAGACCTTCGGGCATGGAGATGGATGGCCACAGGGCCTGGGTGACGCCTTGCATCGCCTGCCAAACTCGATCGAGCAGTTGCGAGAGCTCGGGAAGAAGGTCACCCGTAGAACCGGGCATCTCCTCTGCAGGACGACCTGTTAGCACACCTACAGACATTGCTCTGTTAGTCGACTTCCCCGCCGAACTTTCTTTCAAAGGCTCGTTCAAGCACTTACTAAATATGCCGCGCCGAAGCCGCTGATTCTCCTTAACGGAGTCTGACAGCTGGGCACGAACATCTTTCAGCTCGACGCCCAGCTTTGTGTTGGCATCTTGGAGATCGTTCTTCTCCCGCCTCACCTTTGTCAGCACCTTCTCACCAGCCTTTAGCTGGCGTAGGAGGTGTTGCCTTTCCGGATTCAGTCCGGCGCCATCTGCAATTTCATTTGTCAGATTCGCACCCATGCCGTGCTTCGCAAAATACTTATCTTTCGAAGTGTATATTACCAGAGGGGGTCTCCTTGGGCTCCCCTGCCGCGGCTAGTGCGGCCTCAAGTTGGGCTTTGCACTCTTCCAGCTCCTTGGACAGTAGAAAGTTCTTTTCTGTAAGAACCTGCATAACAAATGATCCTTAAATCAGTTATTCTAACTGTTTCAAGTCTTGGGGGCTACTGGTATATATATATAATTACCAAAATTTTCTTACCCGTATGTCTTTTACATATTGCTCCGTGGCTCTGGCTAGACCATTTTGAGTGGCACGGAGGTACGCATCTCCCGAATTAAAGGCATCTAATGCCTCTTGGGAGAAACAAGCGTTGCAAAGAATTGTCCGGCGACACCTGTGGTTCATGGCACTCTCCACCTCGGAGTTGGTGGCAGACAACCTGTCCACATCCTCCATCGGAGGAGCGTCCGGTGCGTGCCTTGTGTTCGCCTCCGCCTCCGGACCAAGCTTCGGAGCCTGGCTGGTGGAGGCGCGGTTGGCAGCCTCTCCGGGTATAGTCCGGCGAGGTCTCTTTGTCTTGAAGAGAGCACGAGTGTTAATATGCCTCGCAGGTGTAACACCTGGGATAAGGGGCGCGCCATACCTTTGCGCTGACGCCTCGGTCCGGACTGCGCCTATTTTCTGCCCACGGGCCCCTGCGGCCCCTTGTTGGCTTGCCGCCGTAGGTTCGGCCTCCCGTCTCAAAAACCTCCCCTGCAAAGCTCGGTTGTAATCAGGAAACTGAAAACATGAGAGGGCGGACACCTATTCGGGGTACTGGGACTTCGATCTCAGTTACCTGGGAGGCCGATTAGCCCTGGGTAATCGGCCGTAATGGCCACCAAGGCGTTGTCCTTGCTCAATTGATGGAACACTCCATCAATCAGCTCCACAGATATGTCCGGATCCTCTTGAGAGGCCGGGTCGAGGGGCCGTCCTGGGTCCTCGGGTTGTGGAGGAGGGCTGTTTATTTCCTTAACAGCCCGGCGTAGTTCCTGCGTTGAAGTCGTCAGACTGAATATTTAACAATGGGAAATACAAAACGGATGGGCAAGTAAATGTCACCGCTTACCCAGCTTGGGGGATTGTGCATAGAGAATCCACCCTGTGGGTTGACGCGGAGAAATTCCTCCTCTTCTCCCTTATACAAAGTGGACAAGATCTTTAGTAGAGCGGCAGCTGAATCCGGCCCCTTACGGCCGTAGCGGGTGGCGTCGTCCTCCCCGTTGAAGTCCCACATGGGGTGGCTTCTATACTGAAGCGGCTGCACCCCCCGCATGATGCATTCGGCCATAACCCCGATCATGGTCAGTCCGGAATGGGCTAACAATCTTATTCAGCCCATCAGGTAAATGATGTCCCTGTCACTTTCCCTCTGAGGGCTCCGTGGACGCCAACTTAGGCGCTTCTTTAAGGGAGCACTGTCGAACTCAGGGAGGCCAATCCGAACAGGATCCGGCAGCGGGACATCCTCTATATAAAACCATTCCGAAGGCCAGTCTTCGGACGCCTTCTTTGGAGTTCCGGATAGATATCCGGTCCCGGCGATGCGCCACACTTTGGCTCTGCCCACTTGATACATTGACCCCTCCTTAGAGCAGGGCACAAGGCAGAATAACCTTTTCCATAGCCCGAAATGAGCCTCGATACCCAAAAACAGCTCGTAGATGGCTACGAAGCCCGTGATATGCAATACGGAGGCAGGTGTGAGATTGTGTAGTTGGAGGCCGTAGAACTCCAGCAGCCCCCAGAGAAATGGATGGATTGGAAACCCGAGCCCCCTTATTAAATAAGGGACGAGGCATACCCGCTCTCCTTTGGAGGGATTAGGGGCACTCTCCACTTGCTTTCCGCCGTTATAGACGGCAAGACCGGCTCGAACCGGGATCATATAGGCCGGGTGGAGAAATCCCTTGGTCTGGAGCGTCACTAGCTCGCTATGAGGGGCGGAGCATTTCTCCCAATATCCAGGCTGAGGGCTGGAAGGGCGAAAGGAGGAGTTGCGATGGCTGGCCATGGTGGAATGGATCTTTGTCGGATGCGCTCTAATGAACACTCGCGAAGGGGAGAAGGTGTGGTTTGGATCTAAATCCTCGTCCCCTTAAATGGGCGGCTCATTTACACGGCTAGGGGTGTGAATGTAAAAACACTCAGACTTTTCATATTCGTTTGACACGTGGGAGACGGCCATTATTGGGCATAGAAGCCGAGGAGCGCAACATTTACAAGAAGCCGGACTTTATTCAACAGGTACACGGAATTTGGAGGAGAACCCGCCTTGCAATGCCGAAGACAATCTGCGCGCCGGACTCATCGTCATTGAAGCCTGGTTCGGGGGCTACTGAGGGAGTCCTGGATTAGGGGGTGTCCGGATGGCCGGACTATACCTTCAGCCGGACTCCTGGACTATGAAGATACAAGATTGAAGACTTCGTCCCGTGTCCGGAAGGGACTTTCCTTGGCGTGGAAGGCAAGCTTGGCGATACGGATATGTAGATCTCCTACCATTGTAACCGACTTCTGTGTAACCCTAACCCTCTCTGGTGTCTATATAAACCGGAGGGTTTTAGTCCGTAGGACAACATATACAACAACAATCATACCATAGGCTAGCTTCTAGGGTTTAGCCTCTCCGATCTCGTGGTAGATCTACTCTTGTACTACCCATATCATCAATATTAATCAAGCAGGACGTAGGGTTTTACCTCCATCGAGAGGGCCCGAACCTGGGTAAAACTTCGTGTCCCTTGCCTCCTGTTACCATCCGGCCTAGACGCACAGTTCGGGACCCCCTACCTCGAGATCCGCCGGTTTTGACACCGACAGGCATAGTTAAACATCACAAGGCAGGTGCTGCCAGAGCAGAGAATGGCCCAGATGTCTATAAAAAGGTAGGGGAAGTAGCAAAAACGTGTTAGGCATGTTTATTAGAACATGCTTAATACATCGACCGTACATAACATAGCCATTAATTGCAACTAGTATTGGTAAGATTGAACTGGTGAGTACATAGTTGGTAAGTCCTGAGAGGTAGTTGCTGGGGCACTTCATCTTGGCCAGGGCCCTGCCCAAAGTTAGCGATGGCAGAGGCGAGCTGTTCCTCCGGGTCGAAGCATGGATCAGTGCCACTGACTTGTGTACCTATAGGCAACCAGTAAATAGTATAAATTAAACTGCAATTGCACAAATGATGTGAAATACTATAAGACATGGGATTCAGCTAACCTTGATGGCAAACAAAAGCATCGGCCATTATGACCTTGCGTAAGTACATGGACAGGCATGTTAAGTACAACAGGGTTAGCATCCACTAAAAATAGCAAATGGGTAGCATCTCTAGTGATATCCTGCGTCATGTATTGTAAGTTTGTTGCTGGTATTGGTGAAATTGAGCTGGACACGGTAATATTTGAACATCACACAGTGTGCAGTACTGAAATAAACAAGGCACGGACATGCTTAATACATCAACCGTACAAATCATAGCCGTTGCAAGTGGTATTCGTAAGATTTAGCTGGTCAGATCTTACGTGATTAGTCCTGGGGGGTAGTCGCTGGGGGACTTCATCTGGGCCAGAGCCTGCACCATGTCGTTGGCGGCGGCGGAGGCGAGGTGTTCCTCCGGGTCAACACGCACAGCGGCCATCGCGCCATGGACCGCCATCAGCTCCTGGTGGGGATTTGGAGGCATGAAGATGTTTCGCAGGCCCCATTTAAGGAATCAAGCCGGGGCCGTGATAGAGATTGGTGCTTTACCTGACTGGATTCGAGCAGAACGTAGATGTGGTTGGAGCTGTGGTTGCAGCAGCGGTGGTTTGAGATGCTGGTAGGGGGAGGCCCAAGGGGGGATACTGAGGGTGGGGGTGTGGTTGGAGCCCTGTTCAAGAATTCATCTGATTAACAGTTAACTTGCCGATTAAACCCTACTCATAGGGTCCCCGAGTAGCCGATTACCCAATAAATCGTCCGATTAATAGATTAAATGGCTGATTAACTTGCCGATTAGCCTATTAATCCCCTACTCACCAGCCGACCGAGCAGCTACCAGTTAACGATTTCCTCAACAATGGGTTGGAGGAATAAATTCTGAAATTGCGCGCCTAATGAAAATTTCGCTGCGAAACTTGAAACTTGGGCGGGGAAAACACACAACGCAGACGAAGCGCGTAAAATACTCGTGTGCGAGAAAAAAGAAAGTTGGCAAATCCCGTCTCCAAAAAATGTACATGTGTACTTGATTTTTTTGGTCAATGGTACGCCTGGTTTATTAGGAAACATCGCACAGGTAACTGACTTATGGGTCATTAATGCAAAAAATGCAGACGGGTATGGCATAGAAACCGTGTGTTTTGTGATCTTCTAATGATTAATGCAAAAAACGCACACGGGCACATATGCTAATCAACACTCAAAGCCCTCAAAGGATGCTCTTACCGACATTGTATGTTAATACTACATACTTAAAGTACTACTTGTAATTTGCTCTAATACTACAAACTTAAACTACTTCTCACATGCTGCCATCGGGGCATGCTCGCCATACGTCGGCGTTCTCCTTCCTGACCTTGTAGGCGGTAGCCCACCGTGCTTCGATCTCCGCCAAGCTCTCCTCACCATGACGTGCGGCCTCTTTTTTCTTGCGGCGGCGAGACTCTCTTTTCTTGACTGCTTTTTGCCTTTTCCGCTCCTTCTGTGCGGCTTTTGCCGCCTCTAGATCCACCACCCATTCGGCCATGACAGCCTCAAAGTCCGCCCATGTAATTGTCTGGCCGCCGGCAACGATGCACTCGGCGCGGCCAGATGACATCCCTTCCATACCATGTGTGCGGTGCGGGCGGCGGGGAACGCGGTGCGGCGGGATGCCATCGCTTCCTTACCAGT
Source organism: Triticum urartu (assembly GCF_003073215.2). Lineage (NCBI taxonomy): Eukaryota > Viridiplantae > Streptophyta > Magnoliopsida > Poales > Poaceae > Triticum > Triticum urartu. Next base: position 348,133,932 of record NC_053025.1, read on the forward strand.
TACTATGCGCCGCGGTGCCATGGACGACACCTAGAGAGAGCAAAGTAATATGATAGGTAGTGGTAACGGTAGCAAAAGGTAATGATAGCAAAAGTAATGTTTTTGGTATTTTGTAGTGATGATAGCAATAGCAACGAAAAGTAAATAAGCGAAGAACAATATATGGAAAGCTCGTAGGCAATGGATCAGTGATGGAGAATTATGCCGGATGCGGTTCATCATGTAACAGTCATAACCTAGGGTGACACAGAACTAGCTCCAATTCATCAATGTAATGTAGGCATGTATTCCGAATATAGTCATACATGCTTATGGAAAAGAACTTGCATGACATCTTTTGTCCTACCCTCCCGTGGCAGCGGGGTCCTTAGCGGAAACTAAGGGATATTAAGGCCTCCTTTTAATAGAGTACCGGACCAAAGCATTAACACATAGTGAATACATGAACTCCTCAAACTACGGTCATCACCGGTAAGTATCCCGATTATTGTCACTTCGGGGTTAACGGATCATAACACATAATAGGTGACTATAGACTTGCAAGATAGGATCAAGAACTCTCATATATTGATGAAAACATAATAGGTTCAGATCTGAAATCATGGCACTCGGGCCCTAGTGACAAGCATTAAGCATAGCAAAGTCATAGCAACATCAATCTCAGAACATAGTGGATACTAGGGATCAAACCCTAACAAAACTAACTCGATTACATGATAAATCTCATCCAACCCATCACCGTCCAGCAAGCCTACGATGGAATTACTCACGCAGGTGAGCATCATGAAATTGGTGATGGGGGAAGGTTGATGATGACGATGGCGACGGATTCCCCTCTCCGGAGCCCCGAACGGACTCCAGATTAGCCCTCTCGAGAGGTTTTAGGGCTTGGCGGCGGCTTCATATCATAAAACACGATGAATCCTTCTCTCTGATTTTTTTCTCCGCGA